>NW_019396062.1:169237-268097 GCF_000591075.1 Eurytemora carolleeae | reverse complement strand
TTATTATTATTATTATTATTATTATTATTACTATTATATGATTTTTTTTGGAACTTACTTTAAGTATAAAGTATGAAGGGACACCGACAATTTTCTTTTTTAACATGTGTTTAGGGTGATGACGAGGGAGTGTTTATATCTCGTATAACCCCAGGAGGACCTGCAGATATTGCAGGGTTAAGGGTAAGATTATTTTTTTCACATTTTGTTACAAAAAATCCGTTCTCAACTGATTTCTTTCTGCAAACTTTAATTTGGTGTTGACTTATACTTGAATTTTTTTGTTTGATTCATAATACTACTGTATATAGAAGTTTGATTTAATGCTATGAGAATTCTCGAATTTACATTATTATTTATAATTAACATTTTTTTTATTTAATCCTTGTTTTAACGGACTGTAGACGTAATTTCAAGCCACCCTCATTTATCTTATGATGTATATATATATATATATATTTAATCAGTTATCAACAACTACAAGCGTTATTGGAAACCGCTGGGATTCGAACATGCCTTCTAAAAAAAAAAATATACAATTACGGCCACAGTCCTTTTTAATCCTTCACATTATTTAATAAAATAAACTCTTTTAATTCTAAATTTGAAAGAATGTCCCAAAGTCACATTTTTAATCTAAAAACCCACACAGTACTTAAGTTATATTTTAGCGAAAAAGATTTTGTTTAAAGGGACTCTAAGCGTTATCTAAAGTGACCCTTTATGCTACTTTTGAAACCGTTATCTATTCAATAAAGTGGAAGATATTGACATTTTTTATGTTTTTATTTCTGATCATTCCAATATATAATTTAGACATTTTCAAATTTTGTCATCCTTTGCAATTCGATAAGAAACGTTAGCGCCCAAATATAGATGCACAGGAACGTTGGTAATGCACTAGAAAAAACGGATTTGAAAAATATTAAAAAATGACTGAGATATGGGCGTTTCCGTAAAACCGTTTGGGAAATATTAATGATTTTGGCCAAACAAAACACAATAGAAAAATAACCAGTTTAAAGATACAAAAACTTCATCAAGCAACGCTTTTAAGGGTACTGTTGTGAATCGAGTATTGCGATCTTTGAACGGAGGGTCACTTGAAATTGCGCGTACAGTCCCTTTAAATAAAGAACATTAAAAATCATTTATAATTGTTTTGTAGGTGAATGATAAAGTTTTATCTGTGAATGATATCAGTTGTATAAATGTAGATCATTACGAAGCTGTAGGAATTTTAAAGGTAGGGCATTTTTTACAAGCAATTTTTTTCAAGATCTTAAAATGCCGGCAAATGGATCACTTCTCGGGGTTCCACGTTGGAGAGCTACCACGAACTTTTCTTTTATTTGATTTAAATCTGAAAATTATTTTCCAGAAATCAGAACTTGTGTTGTAAATCTTGGGATCAAGCGCGGCATTGATCTCCATCCTATGCAGATCTACAGAGGCCGAATTCAAAGAATTTGAGCCGCGGCTTAAATATGGTTGGTTCCACTTAAAATTGTATCAAATGTTACAACATTTAAGCCGGCGCTTAATTTAAACCGGGTTTTGGCGGATTTAAGCCGCGGCTCAAATTCTTTAAATTCGGTCTCAGATTGATTTAATTCCTCTTCGATATCCCAGGAGTGACTTACCCTGCTGGGATAACTTTAATTGAAGTAATAATCACTGATCCACAAATTTTAATATTGCCAACATTGGATATCGAGTTCACGCATCAAAATCAGCAATATGAATACAAAAGTTCCGAACTCTGTTTATTTTTGGTTAAAAATACATTCGCATAAGTAAAATGTCCCAATTTGAGCCAACTGTTCTTCATTAAATAGTTACAATTTTTATTTTAGACCAATTAAGATTATGTTATTTTTAGGCTGCCGGTAGCAACATTACAATGGTGATTGTCCGAGAAATTACTAAAGTCCTGCCCTCCTCCTCCCCCCAGACATACACGCCCCCTAAACCTGCCCCGCCCCGTACACACCTCCCACCTGTTCAGACAACCAGCCTGTCTAATCTGTCCCCTGGCGCGTCCCTATCAGGGACCCCCCTAACCACGACGCCCATGTCCACGGTGCCCCTGATGTCCTCGTCTATGAGCTTGTTGTCTGGCACAATGACCCCGTTAGCGACCAGTGAACGCAGGGAGTCATCAACCCTTAATCTCTCCAGGTAGGTCACTGTCAATACAAGCTGATTAAAGGGTATTCATTGGACATGATGAAAGGTCAGTTTCATCAATACAATTGTTATTGGTTTAACGCAAGGCTTGTAAATCCGCAAGTTACTTTTACAGAGAAGCCGCAATTGAAGGTTATTAGTATACAGATAACTTCAACAATTTTACGTAGGCTAAGTTTGTTCTTGAAGCGTGCAACTCTTTAAATGTTGGGTCACTTGGAATAAAGCCAAAAAGTCGGAGCAGAAATTATTAGAATGAGATATCCTTAATCACGATCGCTTAATCTGATTATCCGATGTACACACTTTTGAGTTCACTCTTAATCTTCATTTTTAGGATATTCCTACTGTATAAAAGTTACGTTTGATAACAATTACAGATACAATGCTATATCAGTTGAACTAATAATCGATTGAATTAAAGTAAGCTGTGAACAAGCTGGCTTTTAGAGCATTTAAACAAATATAAATTTAATGAACTTATTAAATAACATATTTTATCACATTTTAGGACTATTGTCATTTTGAACGTTAGTCCTAATAAACATTCATCCATATTTACTTTCGTTCAATCGATGTTTAGTTCAATTGATATGACACCAGAAATAAAAACCGGTTTTTCAAAAGTTAACATGGTAAGTTATGATAACATGGTAAGCTGATTGGTTAAATTTTAAACTTCTTTCTTTGATATCGAATGCCCTGCGTATTAAAATAATTTCGGGTTTAGTAAAACCAGGAGTTTATGCATTAATCCTGATATCCACCATTCTAAAGTTTTCAGCTCATTTCTCATTAATTGCTGGATGACACGAATCTCCTAACAGATTATCCCTGGTTTGTGTTGATTTTGTTGTAAACCAAGATTTATTATGTTTTATCTTAATAGAAGATTAGTTGCTTCATGGTTCAATTACATTTCTGTTTGTTCGAAGCTCGAGATGAAAATATATTATATCAAAGCAATTACATTTCACAAATTAAAGGATATATAAGGTTTAAACACTGGATAATTCAAATCAAGATTCTCCCAAATTCTCTAGTTGAAGGTGTTAACATCTTGGAGAAAAGCAAAGCAATTTCTAATGCAATTAAGGGTTTAACTCTAGTTGAAGGTGTTAACATCTTGGAGAAAATCAAAGCAATTTCTAATGCAATTAAGGGTTTAACTCTAGTTGAAGGTGTTAACATCTTGGAGAAAATCAAAGCAATTTCTAATGCAATTCAGGGTTTAACTCTAGGGACTGCAGGCGTAAATTCAAGTCAACCTTCATTTAAATATGATGAGGAATATATCGCTGTTTTTATCTTAACTTGTTGAATTCTGGCAACTTCCTTCAATATGTCTGTAGTCAAAATCGGGATTTATTTGCTTCGAATTATTAAGATATCTTTTATATAAAATGTTTGTTTAGGGAGAGTGAAGATATGGTCGTGAAAGTGGAGAAAATATTCACAACGCTTCTAAGGAACAGATATAGAACGGTCTGCATTCTTCAAGATGGGGGGAGGGGGTTCACACCGTATCTTATAGAACAATAACTTACAGAAGTTAGGATTTTACAATCGATTTCACGAGCTCAAAACTTTATATTTTTCAAGCAAATATCTTCCTTTTACTTGAAGCAAATAAAGTTTCAAACTTTGTCCGACACTAAATTATCAATAACATCAATAGGATTGAAGAGGATTGTGAAAATTTCTCCAGGTTCCACCTTTTTTTGGGAAAAAATGTTACCTTTTTTAAACAAAGGTGTAAAAAATTCCTTGCCGAGGGGGGGATACATGAAAGACCCAAGAAAATGGGAGGGAAAGCTAAAAAGGGAATGGGAAGGAGAAATGTAGAGAAGGGGAAAGTTAGGCTCGGTAGGGTATTCGAAAGGAAGGAAAGGGAAAGTTTTGGTGGAAAAGAGGAAGGTAGGAAGGTTAGGGATCTACATTAAAATGAATGAAATTTTAGGCACTTTATAACCCGTCAAGTACAGAATACAGTATACAACGTACTTTCCAGATAATTTGATATTAATTCTGGAAATCATATGAAAAGAAAATAATTGGATTAATAAGTTCATCAATATAATAAAGAATTTCTCCCACATATATTTAGGTTTTTTAAATCTTCTCTAATACAGAGACACAAAGAAATATAGATTCTTATGATTACATTTATTAATATCATATTATGGGAGGTTTTCTGTACAAAAAAAGTATGATTATTATATAAATATCAAAAGAAAATGAAAAAGTTATTAAAATAGCTATGGCTGGACCTGACTCGCTGATTTTTTAGGAAACTCATGAGTACCCCGGGGGGCAAGAAATGAAATATTTTTTTCAAAATCTGAATTTTTATTCCGGGGGCAACGCCGGGCACTTGAGATAGGTTTTAATATTTGTTGTACCAGGGATAATAGTGGATTAGGGTTCTCAATAGCTGGTGGTCTAGGAGCTGCACCTTACAGGTAACACATTTTTATTCAAAGTAGAGACATGGAATATATATACATTCGTGTGTGTCTGTGTGTTTACTGTATATATGTATATTACCCAGGGGCGTACTCAGAAATATGACCAGGAGGGTTTAATTTTTTTCCTTTTAAGGGACACCTCAGCACTCATCGGGGCCAAAAACTCCTTTGAAACCATAGATTTTAAATTTAACTTATCCAGGGTGGGGTGGGGCCAGAGGCCCTATTGCCACCCGTCCTTATTGTCCGCCTCTGATGTTACCCATAACTGGTAAAGCATTAAAACAAAAATAAAATATTGCATTTTCCTCAGTGCATGTAATCCTGATTTCGGATCCATTGGATCAGCAAGATTTTGGCTTCCTGGATCAAGATCCGGATCCGGATAGTTCATCCAAAACTTTTGGATTTTGAAGTAAAAAATAAAAAAATTGTGATCAATTTTAAAATAGTTGACATGTACATATCTTGACTGTTTAGGGAGGGGTCAGAGCATCTATACATATCTAAACTGTTTAGGGAGGGGTTCAAGTATCTTTACATTTCTAAACTGTTTAGGGAGGGGTTAGAGCATTTTTACATATCTAAACTGTTTAGGGAGGGGTCAGAGCATCGATACATTTCTAAACTGTTTAGGGACGGGTCAGAGCATCTTTACATATCTAAACTGTTTAGGGAGGGGTCAGAGCATCTAAACATAACTAAACTGTTTAGGGAGGGGTCAGAGCATCTACACAAATTTAAACTGTTAGGAGGGGTCAGAGCATCTTTACATATTTAAACTGTTAAGGGAGGGGTCAGAGCATCGATACATTTCTAAACTGTTTCGGGACGGGTCAGAGCATCTTTTCATATCTAAACTGTTTAGGGAGGGGTCAGAGCATCTAAACATAACTAAACTGTTTAGGGGGGGGTCAGAGCATCTAAACATAACTAAACTGTTTAGGGAGGGGTCAGAGCATCTAAACATAACTAAACTGTTTAGGGAGGGGTCAGAGCATCTATACATATCTAAACTGTCCGAGGGTGGAACTGCTGCTAAGGATGGAAAGCTGGCGGTTGGAGATAAAATCCTTCAGATAAACGGCGTTGATGTCACTGATGCACGTCATGATCAGGTGCGTTGTAC
Source organism: Eurytemora carolleeae (assembly GCF_000591075.1). Classification (NCBI taxonomy): domain Eukaryota; kingdom Metazoa; phylum Arthropoda; class Copepoda; order Calanoida; family Temoridae; genus Eurytemora; species Eurytemora carolleeae. The sequence continues at coordinate 262,310 of NW_019396062.1, read as the reverse complement.
ATCAAGTCAATGAGACCTTTCTTTACTTAAATATGTACTTGGACATTCTGTTGCCCTCTTGTATTCAGACTGGCTGAATATAGACCTGCTTGATAATATTTAGGCAGTACAGACGTTGAACTTGAATATTTAGGCAGTACAGATGTTGAACTTGAATATTTAGGAAGTACTGATGTTGACCTAGATTATTTAGGCAGTAATCTATGTAAGTAAGATTTATTAGAGATAAATCAAGATCATAATACATATTATAATATGATTAACATTCTCATAAGAATATAATTGAATATATCATGGGTTTTATCACAGATTAAGATAAGTTTATATCATAGGAAGTTTAATTTTCTCTGCATATAGGGAATAGCAGATTTTCTGTATTTCTTCGTTCTAGCATAGTTGACAGTAAATAGTTCAACGTTCCGTAGCTGGTGGTTGTGAGTGACTGGTTCTACCGGGAATAGGGCAGAATGCCTTTGAGATTTTAGACATTTTTTAGCAAAGGATAAACAAAGTTTCTCTCTCCTAATCCTTAAGGTTTCTAGTTCCAGAACTGATAGAGCAGATTGATAATTAACATATACTGGGCCTAGAATAATTTTTAGAGACACCTTCTGAACCCTTTCTAGGGCCTCATCCTGTGCTATGGTTAAAGAGGAACTCCATACTACACAACAGTACTCAAGAATACTACGTATATACGCAATGTAAACTCTAACCAGGTCTTACAGGTTCATACCAATAAACTTGAGTTTACAGAGTAGGGATAATCGGGCATAACTTTTTTTTGCATATTTCTCTTGTATTAGTCTCCCAATCTAGGTTTTCAGTTATCCAGACTCCAAGTAACTTCATTGATTCGACTCTTTGGAGGTTAGAGCTATTAAGTTTGAGTCTGGTACTAAAGTTGGATTTAGATCTGGTGAATAGCATATAGTTGGATTTCTCACAATTAAGCATCATTTTATTCTGTTCAGTCCAGTCTGATATTGTGTTAATACATATCTGAGTGTGAAGGTTGGTCGGAGGGATAAAAATATTATCAATACCAATATCTGATGCAACATGCAGCTTATGGTTATATGAGGATATTCCAGTTGAAAGGTTGGATAAATAGAGAAGTTCAAGTATAGTTAGATCGTCAACATATTTAAATCTGCAGTCATGCAGTATTAACACAATCTGCATTATCATTGCATTGAACTAGGTACTCCAGTACTCCAAGAAGGCAGTACAGATGTTGAACTAGAATATTTAGGCAGTACCTATGTTTACCTTGGATATTTAGGCAGTACAGACATTGACCATGAATATTTAGGCAGTTCAGTTGTTGAACTTGAATATTTAGGAAGTACTGATGTTGACCTAGAATATTTAGGCAGTACATATGTTGAACTTGAATATTTAGGCAGTACAGATGTTGAACTAGAATATTTAGGCAGTACCTATGTTCACCTTGGATATTTAGGCAGTACAGACGTTGACCTTGAATATTTAGGCAGTTCAAATGTTGAACTTGAATATTTAGGCAGTTCATTTGTTGAACTTGAATATTTAGGAAGTACATATGTTGACCTTGAATATTTAGGCAGTACATATGTTTACCTTGAATATTTAGGCAGTACAGATGTTGAACTTGAATATTTAGGAAGTATAGATGTTGACTTAGAATATTTAGGCAGTTCAGATGTTGAACTAGAATATTTAGGCAGTTCAGATGTTGAACTAGAATATTTAGGCAGTTCAGATGTTGAACTAGAATATTTAGGCAGTACATATGTTGAACTAGAATATTTAGGCAGTACCTATGTTTACCTTGGATATTTAGGCAGTACAGATGTTGAACTTAAATATTTAGGAAGTACAGATGTTGACTTAGAATATTTAGGCAGTTCAGATGTTGAACTTGAATATTTAGGCAGTACAGATGTTGAACTTGAATATTTAGGCAGTGCAGATGTTGAACTAGAATATTTAGGCAGTTCAGATGTTGAACTAGATTATTTAGGCAGTACATATGTTGAACTAGAATATTTAGGCAGTACATATGTTGACCTTGAATATTTAGGCAGTACATATGTTGAACTTGAATATTTAGGAAGTATAGATGTTGAACTTGAATATTTAGGCAGTACAGATGTTGAACTAGAATATTTAGGCAGTACAGACGTTGACCTTGAATATTTATGCAGTTCATATGTTTACCTTAAATATTTAGGCAGTACAGATGTTGACAGGCCTGGAAAGGTTTGTAAGACTTGTTGTTGAAAGGGAGAGTTTAGTCCCAAGATCAACTGCTCCACCTTCTCTTAATTCATCACAGGATAAATCACCAAAGGTATAGAATTAATAGCCATTTGTGCAAGGTCCAAGCTTAACAGACTTTAAATCATCAATTTGATTTCTATTTACGTTCAGGTTTTTGGTGTACCGAAACCGTACACTGGACTTTACAGCGCTAGCTCGTACATGGCCAACAGACCTAGCTATGGTTTAAGGTCCAGGGAGCCAGGTATGTTAAATTTTATTCAACAGCAAATTAAATTTTAGTCTCAATAATGTGACCTTTTGATATTTAGACAGACTATCAAACTATCAAAGCGACAACTCATCTCTGATTAGCACGACAGTCGACAGTAATTTTATAGAAAATTTTGAATGTCTCAATCCGACTAAATTTTTCCTTTCTCCATTAAAGGGTATTCTGTTGAATCTTGTGGAACTAGTTTAACGCGGCCAGGCATCGTCTTCCACAGAGTAATCATTTTGGTTTTTAATTATCGCTTTCCTTTCGTCTTCGTACATCATAAAACTAAATAAATAGGGTGGGGGGTGGAGGGGGGCATGAAACCTTTCTTAGGGTCGTTTGACGTTCTGCAACAATATTGGACAGATGAATTCTGTCGTTTTGACGCTAACAGACAAACCAAGAGACAGACAACAGCCAAGTCGCCATGAGAGAAATGAAATTATTATTTGTGTGTATTGTTAGCTAGGGTTTAGTTTTCTAGAAATAGAAACACTGCCTTCAGCAATTCAAACTAAGTTTTCAATCTACTCAGACCCGCTTCAGGGGAGAACTTTGGAGCTTTATTTTATCCTTGTTTCATCTTTAAATAGATATATTTTTTACATCTTTTAAAAAGAGAGATGAGGAATTTTTTTAAAAGCTACAAGACGGAACATTTTTAACCTGATAAAATTCAGCATTTAATAACTTGTTAATATGATAAGCAAGAATAGAGTTAAGGAGGAAATTGCTTCTTTTTCTCATGAAAAAAATACTTAACAAGGATGCACAATGCACATAGCTAGGAAGGCTGAAATTCTGCGTCGGAGCATTTTTCGATGTGTTTCCTGTTATACCCATAAATTTGAGAAGTTATTTAAATTTCAAAATTGTTCATGCTGAACATTTGTTTTATTTCTAATATGCCAAAATTTTACCCTCAGATAAGTCTCAGGTTCGCCCCCCCCCCCTTTTTTTCTTAGGATATGAATTTTGCAAAGTTAAATAAAAATAAACTCTTAAGAAATACAATTTTGAAATGTTGGAACCTTATTTTTATTGAACAAGCTGTAAGTGTAAAATGTTAAGTTTTAAGTTTAAACCCAATGTTTGAAGAAATAAAATGTGTTTAAGTAAGGTTACAAGCAAAAAAGAAACAAAAAGTTTATAAACTCCTGTGTCGTTCAGTTTTTTCCAATTTTTTCTTATGATCCGAATTAGGCAAAATTTAATAAAAGCAAACTTTTACAAAATACAGTTTTGAAATGTTGGAACTTTATTTTTATGGAACAGGCTGTGAGACTGTGTTAATTGTTAAGTAAAAAGGTTCTTATTTTCTTATGAAAAATACAGTTTTGCATGTCTGAACCTCATTTTTATTGAACCAGCTTAATCCCGTGTTTGAATAAATTATACGTATTTAGGTAATTACACTTTGATGAATACAGACAAGGGTTACAAGCTACCTGGGCTGACCAACTCATCTGGAACAGATATAGCTAGGTAATTATTTCAAGGGTCGGAACTAATCAAGAGCGAAATGTAGTTGAACTGTGTACTGATGGTTTAATCGTATTCTTCAGTGAGAATTAGTTAAACTCACTATTCATTAATTCCGACCTTAGGACCAACGAATTAAAATCCAAAAATGATATTTTATGGTTTGAGAAGGTAGACGAACTCAAAGAGGGACAAACCTATTCGTACCTATTTCAACTACTTTATTTCTGCCCCCATTGAATTAAATTCAGATTTTCCTCCATTATTCAGGCTCTGTACATTTTTTCTTGGATTTGCATAAATGACTTCTTTTTATAATGTAAAACCTCCTTCCTCCTCCCCCTAGGGGGTTTTAAGAGACCCCATAAAGTTATTGCAATTTTTTTAAATTTTGCATAGCCAATTCATAACGGTTCCCTAAAAAACTTTGTCTGGTTATGAATGTATAAGATATCTATCATCTTCTCTTTGAAAAGAAATTGTCAATGTCAATCACTGTTCTTGGTAAAAAGTGTTAATTTCTTGCACTGCGTTGATTATGTATGGAGGGTGGAAATGTTATTTTTAAATAAAGAGTCCCTTAAAAGTACCTCAGTTCAGTCCCTTAAATTCTGTAAATAAATTTCTTTAAAATTGTTTAAGATGCATGATGACAATAAAGAAGGTTCTATACTTTAAAACAGGGATCATAATTCTTAGACTTGGCATCATAAATGTTTACACTTGTTTTACAGTTTCAACTAAAGGGATATATTGCCCTAGTCAAATTTTATCTCAGATCGAAACAGGGACATTTATTCTTCCCTGTTCAAAGTTAAAAGTTTGCCAAAATTATCAGACTTTTTTGAAAATGACTTCAGAGGATGGGAAAGTGATAATAGCTTTTTAAGAGATTTTTTTTAGAACTTAATTATTAAATTTCAAAGTACATCCATGCTTTTTTGTTAAATTCGTTCTGATTAATTTTTTATTATTGAATTGAATGAATATTGAATACTAGCTGAAACAAATTTTGGATTATTTATTTGCTTTTCTCCTGTTAAAATTAGGAAACATTCCCTTTAAAACGTATAATAATTAAGGCGAAGTAGTTCAACCCTTCCTGCTGGTGGTATCTCGAACCAGCAGTTTGATTCTATGATCCCTCTGGCAATCAAATCAAAACTCAATCAATCAACAAATGGGCTGGACACAGGTAAATAAATACTGAGAAATACTTATTGGGAAGATTTCCTACGTCGTAGATTAGGATTCATCTATATATAAATTTGGCTTGTCTGGGTGTCTGTTTGTTTGTCTGTCTGTCTGTTTGTATCCAATAAACGTCAAAACGGCTGAACTAATCGGGCCCAAATTTTTTGTGGGACATCACGTGACCACAGGGAAGGTTTATGAATGATCAAAATTTCAAATATTAGTTAGAATAGAATACACATGAAGGATATTGTTGAATCATGAATGAACTTTTCATCACTTGTGGCGTAATCTATGAATTTAATGCAGGAACCACCAAACCTTTGTCAATGAGGCATATAAACCAACTATACTAAAAATGCAGTACACTACAGTTAACACATAAAAGAGGTGTTCGTAATTATCCTTGGTTTTATCAACACTTTACAGTACAGTGCATTGATATTTATAAACTAGCTGAAGGGCCCGGCGTTGCCCGTAGAAAAAAAAGAAAAGAACAAAATTTGAAAAATTTTTTAATGAAAGAAAAAGAAATGTTGAGAGATAAAATTTCGATTGTTTTACCCTACGACACCCCCGAACACCCCTGAGTGTCCACAAAAAAAATTCAGCCCAATCGGTCCAGCCGTTTGGTTGGCTATACGCAACATATTTACACGAATGTCTTGTTTTATTATATAGATAATTAAACTAGGTATTTAAAGTTGACTACTTCTTTAATGCACTCTCGGGCATATAAGATATTAATGAATTAATGAACTTGAGCTGGGTCGCTAAACTACTAATGCCGGTGCAAATCTTGAATCAACGATTCAAAGTGAAAGATTCATGAGGATTTGAATCAGTGATTCATGGTCTAGTCCGGTTGTATAGTGGTTCAGCAACCTTTCTAATTCATTAATTTCAGTTTCTGACCTAAGATAGTGATGTGAATGATGTTTGACTGTTTTTTTTATCATTTTTATTATTCTTTGGTTGTTAAAAAAAATTCTAGGTATTAATTGATAATTGATAAAGACATGTTTATTTTTTCCATATTCTTACTTCATAACTGATTTGTATGTTAGTTCTAGGTATTAATTGATAATTGATAAAACATGTTGATAAGTTTCCATATTCTTACTTCAGAACTGATTTGTATGTTAATTAAGATCAATATATTCTAGATATTTGACTACTGCTAGAATTAAGCTCAATATTTGTTCAGTTATTATTTAAAATTTGATCATTTATTGATCATAATTGATCATAACATTTCATAACGGATCATAACTAAACATTTAAAAATTGTTGATAATTAATGCTGATAAATAAACATTTAGTGAGACTGATAGTCCTGGTCCTGAGCTGATGACTGATACTATACAGAAAGAAATCAGTTTCTCAAGAGCTGATAAAGGTCTTGGTTTAAGTATAGCTGGAGGTCTTGGATCTACACCTTACAAGGTAGTATTATTATTTTTATTTTTATTATTATTATTATTATTATTATTATTATTATTATTATTATTATTATTAATTTAGAAGATGGGCGCGAAGCGCCCTCTAAGGCTAGAAAGAAGGGCGCGAAGCGCCTTGAATTTCTAGTCACTTAAAAAGGGATTATCCAATATAAATGCTTTTTTAGGGAACTTCCAATTACTAAGGGCCGCAAAAAAATTGTTTAATTTTCTCAATTCATTTCTCTTTTGTAGAAATGCAGAGGTTGTAAACAAGAATATATAAGATTAAGATTTCAAAAATAGACTCGAACATGTTTTCTGTGAAATGGTCATTTTACTGTCCAAACTTTGACACTAAATAAACTAATTTCTGTCCTTTTCAACTTTTCCCTTAGAATTAGATTTTTCGTGGCTTTGAATGAATATCTCGCTTATTAGGTTCCAACTTCAAAGGCAAAGTCTTCAAAGAAAAGATTCAAACTTTACATAATCTCCATCCAACGCTTTCAATCATTTTTCACTCTTATCTAATTACAAAAATTTATTTTATAAAAATAAAAGATAAGATTTAATCTTCAAGTTTCTTTTAAATGCATTGTGACTTTTTAAATTTAAAGCTTTAAAGGATTTAATAGAAAAGATGGAAAGGATTATCATCTCTAAAAAGAGACTGTTTGCCTAACTGTAACCTTAAGCTGAAAAATCGTGATTTATTGCTTTTCATCGCTAAAACTCACACCGTATGTTTTTTTAAAGAGAGCTTAGATTTTTTTAGAGAGGATAAATTTTAAAATATTTTAGCCCTTTTTAAAAATATTTTAGCCCTTTTTTAAAATATTTTAGCCCTTTTTTAATATATTTTAGCCCTTTTTAAAAATATTTTAGCCCTTTTTTAAAATATTTTAGCCCTTTTTAAAATATTTTAGCCCTTTTTTAAAATATTTTAGCCCTTTTTAAAAATATTTTAGCCCTTTTTTAAAATATTTTAGCCCTTTTTAAAAATATTTTAGCCCTTTTTAAAAATATTTAAGCCCTTTTTAAAAATATTTTAGCCCTTTTTAAAAATATTTAAGCCCTTTTTTAAAATATTCTAGCCCTTTTTAAAAATATTTTAGCCCTTTTTTAAAATTTTAAGCCCTTTTTTAAAATTTGTTATCCCTTTTTTAAAATATTTTAGCCCTTTTTTTTAAATATTTTAGCCCTTTTTAAAAATATTTAAGCCCTTTTTAAATAATTTATCCCTTTTTAAAAATATTTTGGCCCTTTTTAAAAATATTTTAGCCCTTTTTAAAAATATTTAAGCCCTTTTTAAAAATATTTAAGCCCTTTTAAAAAATATTTTAGTCCTTTTTTAAAATATTTTAGCCCTTTTTTAAAAGTTATACTAAAACTCATGTGGACAGTCTCTTTAGTTTGTTACTGGAGCTTTAGCAAATACTGAGTTTCTTTCACATCTGTATTATTACTTTATATTAACATTTTACCAAGGAAATATCTTTTCAAATACGAGAATAGAATGTAACTCGATCCAGAAAGTTTAGGAAATAAGTTCTATATAAAATATAAACGGCGTATTTGCATAAACCATTAAAGATACACTTTAAGAACAATTGTCGGCTGTTCTGTGATATTTTACGAGTGTTAATAAAAATCAATAACGTCGTTAGCAGAGCTATTTATGAACCATCTCCGACATCGTAGGATTTAATTTCAGCTTGGGTTCTTTTAACAAATTGAATTTTTTTGTTAAGTTCTTCTCTATTGTAATTTTGAACGTTCTTCTATTATTTCGCCCATTAGAGGAATTTAGAAAGAGGTCTTAAGGGATTTAGAAATAGAGATTTTAAAGGGTTTTCGAATGTGGGTTTAAACGGTTTAGAAAGGATATGTACACAGATTAAGAAAGGAGTTAAAGGGATCCGAGAAAGAGTTTAAAGGAGTTTGATGGATAATAGAGGTTAAGGGGTGTAAAAGGGGTTAAATAAAGTTTCAATGGAACAAGTCTACAATTTACATTTTCTGCCAAAATAATGATTATCAGGCCTCTAGTACGATTATTTTTGGCGGAGGCTCAGCCCTGACTTCTACGGAATGATGGTTGATGCATTGTTCGGTCGTTTAGCGTGGAAGTCATATGATCCAACCTATAGGAAAATTGCAAAGAGACGATATTAAAAACTACATCTCTGGATTTCTATAATCGGTTTAACTGAATTTGAATAATTTATTGGGTTTGCTCCTGGTTCCCTAATTCTGCATACTAGAATTCAGAAAGTTTAGTAAATAAGTTCTATGGAAAATCAATCTCCACAAAGTTAACCCCCAGTTAAGAGGAAAGTAATTTAATTTACTTTGTTTTGGATCCCAGGCTTTGTTCAAATCTGTTTAGGTTCAATTGCTTGGTTGATTGGATTTGACCTCAAACTTTGTTGATATTAGTTTTTATTTCTTACTTTATGCACTAAACAGTTTTGCTTTCATGGCAGATAATACAATTTTCTCAAGACTCAGCCTTCCTTGTATATGTTTTTATAAAACAATAGAAATACCACATACAAATAATAAGCATAATGTAGAGCATATAGTGATATGCATATGGCATATGGCGTTTAGTGCATACCTTAAAGGGTATAACAAATAATATATGCCACAGAACATATACTACATATAAAAATCATAATTAATTTATGTTGTTCATAAAGGAGTGAGCACTGATTTTTAGCGTTAGATTTAAGGTTTAGTGTTTTGCGTTTAGCGTGTAGCGTGTAGCGTGTAGCGTGTAGCGTGTAGCGTGTAGCGTGTAGCGTGTAGCGTGTAGCGTGTAGCGTGTAGCATCAAATATTTGTATTTTTAGGAAGTATCTCAAGTATGCTGATCTCTAAACCTGGAATAGTTACTGAATCTATAACCAAAACTACATTCACGGAAACCACGGTAAACTATCAACCTTTTCCAGGCAACTAGCCTTGTGCCGCCCAACTATACCGGACAGAAACCGGTTTCCCAAGCCATTTTTTTTGGACTGCAGAAGACTTTTCTACTTTACAGAAACATCAGAGAGTAATAAAATAAGAATGATATCCACCATTTGATAAAGGTTCAACGAATACCCCCCTCAAATACTCTCCTTATTTAGTTTATAACTTACATTTTAATGTAGGAATTCCTTTTATGGCATTCCTTTTACTTGAAGACCACAATAATCAAATCTGATAAAATACGGTTAATCTTTTTTTTTGTTGTTCATTGCAATGAGAAAATAAACAATTTTTATTTATTGGGTCTGGATCAAATAAAAAAATTCAAATTTAAAATATCTCTATATGTTAAGGTGCAAAGAGTGACAAATACAAAAATTATCGACGAAGTATGTTTATCCCGTGCAGGAGGACCTCTTGGACTTTCCATCATTGGAGGCAGCGATCATTCATGTGTTCCATTCGGAACAGGGGAACAGGTAGCGATCATTCATTTGTTCCATTCGGAACAGGGGATCAGATAGCGATCATTCATTTGTTCTATTCGGAACAGGGGATCAGATAGCGATCATGTTTTCGATTCGGAACAGGGGAACAGATAGCGATCATGTGTTCGATTCGGAACAGGGGATCAGATAGCGATCATGTGTTCGATTCGGAAGAGGGGAACAGATAGCGAACATTAATGTGTTCCATTCGGAACACAAGAACAGGTAGCGATCATACATGTGCTCCATTCGGAACAGGAGAGCATGTAGCGATCATTCATGTGTTCCATTCGGAACAGGATAATAAGTAGCGATCATTCACGTGTTCCATTCGGAACAGGAGAACAGGTAGCGATCATTCATGTGTTCCATTCGGAATAGGAGGATAGGTAGCGATCGTTCATGTGTTCATTCGGAACAGGAGAATAGGTAGCGATCAATCATGTTTTCCATTCGGAATAGAAAATGTAGCGATCATTCATGTGTTCCATTCGGAACAGAAAAGGTAGCGATCATTCATGTGTTCCATTCGGAACAGGAGAACAGGTAGCAATCATTCATGTAGTCCATTCAGAACAAGAGAACAGGTAGCGATCATTCACGTGTTTCATTCGGAACAGGTGAACAGGTAGCGATCTTTCATGTGTTCCATTCGGAACATGAGAACAGGTAGCGATCATTCATGTGTTCCATTCGGACCAGAAAAGGTAGCGATCTTTCATGTGTTCCATTCGTAACAGGAAAACAGGTAGCTGTGAGCTGTACTTTTGTTGACGTCGAGTAGTAAAAAAAACGTTTTACTTAATCCCATAATCTTCTAACCTTTTCTGCTAACTATACTTTTTAAAGTTTTCAATGGCTGAATAGGAAGGATAGCCGGATATCCAAGCCAACAGCAACCGGTTATCCATGATATACTAGCTTAAAATCCAATATAAAACAGCTGCATATCCAATGTGCAACAGCTGGATCCAATGTGTAACACTGGATAGTGGATATCCAATGTGTAAAAGCTGAATATCTAATGTTTAACAGCTGGATATCCAAGATATACTTGCTTGATATCCAATATAAAACAGCTGGATATCCAATGCAAAACAGCTGGATATCCAATTTATAACAACTTTGTGTCCAATCTATACGAGCTAGATATCCAATATAAAACATCATTATATCCAATGTATAACAGCTGGATATCCAAGTGGTAGAAGTTGGATCCATTTGTTGATTAAATATATTTTTAGTTGATATGTTCTGAGAAAAGTTCAGAAAGTTTGAAGTTTGACATTAAAACTTTGATAATTTGCCGCGACCATCAGAATAATCAGTAATAAACATAATTGTCTTATAAACAATATTCATATCATATATTAAAGAGAACCGAGCACTAGTAATACTTACATTTATTAAATGGGACTATACACGAAATTTCATTTTTTATAAAATTTTTATTTATAAAAAGCTTGTGCGATTCACAACGGTACCTTTATCTGATCAAGGGTATATATGATTGGGGTTTTTTTTATCTTAAAGTCGTTTATTTTTACTTCTTGTTGCACTTTATAAAGCCTTTTCTACAGAGACAATTAAGCAAAAAAAAAAATAATTAAACACTTAAAAAAGAAATAACTACACTTCTTCATAGATACTTGAAATTGCGACTTCAGTCACTTTTCAGAAAAATTTTCGCAAATGTCCTCATCGCAAAATGTTTAGATAAATAAATCAGAAAACAGTGCTCTTTGTTATGTTGTAAGCATTTGAATGAAAGCGTTGATTTGAAATTTATGAATGAATAGATGAATTGATGAGTAAAAGAATAAAGAAGCATATATAGTATCTATAAATTGGATGTTTTTCTTGTGTTTATATTCAATAAATATTCAACAGATTCAACAGTGGAGATTTCTCAATATTTATACCATTTATTATATAAATATGAATATTCTTCTTTATTCATTCAATACGTTTCATCAGATATAGACTGCAGAGCACAAAATAGGGATTAAGATTAGATTTGTAGGATATGATACCATAGAATCATATTTATCTCTTAGTTTTCTTTCTCTATCTCTCTCACATAAACACCTAAGCACTTTTTTCTTTCATAAACATTATGCAGCCATTGATTACTTTCATAAACATTATGCAGCCATTGATCACTTTCATAAACATTATGCAGCCATTGATCAATTGAAAGCGTTGTCTTTGATTCTTTGCTGTGATAATCTAATAAACTTTTCTTTTAAAGTTAATTCACAATACAGTATTCATTGGTTAATTGGATTGGTCATTGGCTGGGTAGTTGATAGGTTTATTTATCCGTTGTTTCGTTAGTTATAAAGGTGGTTGGCTGTTTTTTTGTTGTTTAGGCGATTGGCTTTTTTTGTTATTTTAGAGATTGGTTGTTTGGTTGGTTATTTGGGGGATTGGTTGTTTGGTTGGTTTTTATTGGGTTGGCTGTTAAATAGATTGGTTAGGTGATGGGCAGTATAATAGATTGGTAGAGTAAATAAGTAAATCATTGCTTGATTGAAATATTAATTGGTGTATTGATTGATTGGTTGGTTGATTTAAAAATTGGTTGATTTACTGATTGATTGATCTATATCTAGGGTATCTACATCAGTAAGATTATCCCTGGAGGAGCAGCAGCAGCTACTGGTAGACTTAGGATGGGAGATAGAATACTAAAGGTACAAAATCAAATTAAACTTTGATTGTTTTATTTTATTTGCTTTCTTATTTTATTTTATTTTTTTGTTTTATTAAACTTATTTTATTTTATTTTTTTGTTTTATTAAACTTTATTTTATTTTATTTTTTTTTATCCGAGGTTTTGGAATTTATTTAGATTTTTTGGGCTTTCGTTGGATTTTATTGGATTTTATTGGATTATATTGGATTATATTGGATTATATTGGATTATATTGGATTTTATTAGATTTTATTGGATTTCTTTTTTTTTGGATTTTATTTAATTCAATTTTATTTTGATCGATTTGATTTGAATCATTCAAAATAAATTCCAGATCAATGATTGGCCTGTTTATTTTCTTTTCTTCCAGTTGTATCATTTCATCAAAAAATAGTTTTCCATTTTTTAAAATAACTATGGTTGGAAGCTTTTGAAGAGAGGTTTTATCATTAAACTAATCACTTTTGAAGATAGCTAAAGCGTTTTCCAATTCAACCCCACTCCCATTTTGTCCTACATTTTTCACACTGCGTGGGGGACACCCCTGCCCACCTGTATCAGATATTATCATTATTTGTACACATTCTCATCTCTCCAATCTCCATGTTAATGTTCATAATATAATATTTATGTCAAAACAAATCAAAATTATTCACTTAGTAAATTGAAAAACTTTTCTTGGAACACTTTCTAGGGAAATAGTTTTCTTTTTTGGATTGTAAAAAGGTTTATTCCATATCATTTCCTGACTTTAAAATTATTTAGTTTAGGTTGTAGAAAATGATAAACTTTTTGATTAAATTCTCAGAGAAAAGAAAAAAAAATTAAATCATCTCGTTGATTTTAGATCTATACTGAAGTTGTATCAATGGCAATTTTACATTAGTTTTACCCATTTAATTTTTTTTCATTTTAAAATACTCATGAATCACTTGTGAAAGCAAAGATAAGAATCCAAATTCAGCGCCAATTTATTTTTACACAATACTGTATAAAAACCAACTCTACCAACTACTTAATTTGTGCCAAACTTAAATAAAATTTTATTTATTTTAAATGGAAACAGAGACTGTTTTATAGAATTTGAGCCGCGGATTAAATTTAAGTCTCGGAATAAATTTAAGCCGCAGCTTAAATATGGTTGGTTCCACTTAAAATTGTATCAAATATTACAAGATTTAAGCCGTAGCTTAGTTTAAACCGGGTTTTGGCGGATTTAAGCCGCGGCTCAAATTCTTTAAATTCGGCCTCAGAGCAAATAGTTTTGCAAAATAAACCCCCTGAAAAGTTTTCTGGTAAAATGAAAAGTTTAAATTATTGAGGGAAATTATAAAGTTTTCCTCGATTTACTTAAACTTCTGCACTTTGCCAATTCTGAATTGAAAGTTTATGCATGGTTGACTAGCTAGTAGGGTTGACGGTTGGGAATATTTGATTTTAAAACTTGGAATAAACTTTGTACAGAACCGGCTCTTAGGCTTATCATTCAATATTGAATTGGAACCTGTGTTCTGTCCAAGTTCTCCTAAACTCAATACTTGTAGAAAAGGAAATATCACTTTTAGGTTTATAAAAGGGTTTGTAGACTAAATTTGTAAAGTGGCATATCCCATTCACACCTGTTTTTTAGTAGATCTAGAATGACGGAGATATCCTTAGTTTTCTAGCTGAATATTGAGAGTCTTATCATTTGCACTGGGTGTATATTTTACTTAAGTGTCCAGGCATTTAATTTTCAGATACCCCAGGCGCTCAAATAAAGATAACTCCATATTATTCGTCGTTCTCGATCTCACAAAGATTTAAAGGGTACCGTTGTGAATAGAACAGACCCTTCTTTAAATTTAATACATGTCTTCTTGATCTCAAAGCCAATCCCAACTTGATCCCTCTTTTGTTTAGGTGAATGCAGTGGATTTAAAGTGCTGCACACATCAGGAAGCAGTGCTGGCACTTCTGCAGCAGTGTGAAATTATGATTCTACAGGTATGACAATGGAAGCGGCAGTGGTAAGGGCAATTTAGGGTTCAGATTAAGGTTTTACCCAGTCCTGGAACCAAGTTCAGCTTCTTGTCGCTAGTACGATGAGGGAGGGAAGGCAACCTCCCCCGCACAGCTTCCAAACCTTATTTTACTTATTTGCAGCAGTGCGCGTCCCCATTGGGCTCCCCCAAATAGTCTCTATGAATAATCATCCGTTTATAATCGTCAATTTAGATTTATTAAAACAAAATTTTCAAATTCTAACTCTGTGATGGTGTCAGAAATTACTAAAATTTACCCCTGATAAACCAAAAGATTAATGTGCAAGAATATAGAGAAAATAGCTTTTATTTATAGATTTTTTTTCTCAGCAAATCTTGGAACGGCTGTGGCTTTTTTATGAATAGCTTTTACTATTAAGTAGACAAATAAAAAATATTCTTCATAAAATGTTGATTCTAGAAAACATCGCAATTTGTAAATTTTCTTGCTAGTTATTAAGATATTAAAGAAAACAAAACTCTGTTATATCCTAATTATTTTAAACCTATTATTGGGGCTTTTTTACAAGCGCTACAGATTTGAAATAAATATATGTATATAAATCGAAAGATAATTACATTTTCTTAAATTTTAGAGTTGAAAAAATTGCTTAATATAAATGCTACGCTTTTCGTCTGCAAATTGAATTTGGCAGGTTTACTTTATGAAGTAACAGGTTCTGAGACCAATCAGAACCTAGACTGGGAAAACCTTTCCAATCACAGAAATACAAAGGGGGAGGGGAAGGGAAAAGAGGAACCAGAAACGCGATATCAAACAAAACTTACAACGTTTGGGTTTTCCAACCCGAACTTAGATTGTAAATTAGAAAAGAAAAAAATATTAGAAAATGTTAGGGATACTATAGATGGACTACCGTGCTTAAATAGTATAAATTGACGATTATAAATGGAAGATCAATCCCGGAAGACTGTTAGGGGAGGTTCGGAATCCCTATGGGGACGCGCACTGCTGCAAATAGATTAAATGAGGTTCGGAAGCTTTTGCGGGGGAGGTTGCCTTCCCTCTCTCGTACGATCTAGTGGCGTGAGCGGCAACTATATTACGCAAATTTCCTATTAGACATTGGACAACCAGTATGATGCACCCCTGGTAATTGGGTAGATTATGTTACATTGCCAATTTATTTTTATGATCAAAAAGTTATTTTAAAATTACAGAGACTATACTAGCTGTAATAGCGTATGCAATTGAGGGGGCAAGGGCAATTATGAAACAGTACAGATTGCTTTCTAATTCTTAGTGTATTTTGATTTTTTAAATAGATTCACATGAAAATAAAAAAATTGCTTTCGTTGAAAGCTAGCCTGCTAAATTTTTAATAAGGCAAAAAATTCGTTGGTGTATGCCATTGCCCTTCCTAACACTGGTGATACAGCATTACATTGAATTCAAATGTTAATGTTTTTTCTTCATTAACATGATTTAGTTTATGTAATGTTTTTGACCGGAATTAAATCATATGTTCAGGTTCAACATGATCCACTTCCTGTTGGTTTTGCTGAGATTGATATAGTGAAGGGAGTTGGTGAAAAGCTTGGGATGGTTATCAAAGGAGGAATTAAGGTCAGTTGTAGAATGTAGATGAATTAGTTCTAATCAACCTTACGCTAAATTTAATAGCATGAAGCGCACCCCCTCCAACTTTTTTTTGAAGATTATCTGGGTAAAATTCTAAATTGCAAATTTAAAGGCAAGTTTGTTACCTTTTTTGTTACGTTTTACACCCATAATAATCCATTTTCTTCTAGAAATCATTTACTTTCTTCAATTGAGCCAAAAAAAAACCATACAAATATACCCAACTTCTGTGTGGGGGGGGATTATTATCAAAATAATTGGGGATTTTTTTAGAAATATGACTCATACTTCTAAAAAGTTCAATTGAGCTATTTCTATTTATGGATTAAATCTGGCCCCTGTTATGTTATTTTGACTAAAGCATCCTTATTCAAAATTTGAAAAAGAAAAAATGTGAAATAAAAGAATTTATTAAACAGGGTTATCCCTTTTTATTAATTTTTTAATTAACTAATTGGATTTAAAAAGGTTCTCTGCGTTTATTAATTATATCTTTTTACAGGGTTCTCCTGGGAATCCCTTGGATTCAGCTGATGAAGGAGTATTCTGTGTTAGAATAAACCCTGGAGGAGCTGCAGCCAGAGATAATAGAATAAAGGTAGGATCTCTAGTTTAGTCCTGCTGCTAGAGATGATAGAATAAAGGTAGGATCTCTAGTTTAGACCTGCAGCTAGAGATGATAGAATAAAGGTAGGAAATCTAGTTTAGACCTGCTGATTATATGATATCAAGAAGATCTAGTTTTGACCTGTTTTCAAATCACGAAACCTTTCAATAATTTCTGTCTTATTCTATTTTTCTATATAAGAAGAACAGTGCAGTATTCCTAGATAGTATAGTAATATATAGGTTTCTCATAAATCACTGTAGCTCTTTATCAGTGTATTCCTTTGTAGTTTTATCAATTTATCCCTGTATTTCTGTATTTATGTATTTTGATATCAATTTATCTCTGTATTTCTTTATTTATGTATTTTGATATAAATTTATCTCTACATTTCTGTATTTCTGTATCTTTTAATCAGTTTGTCTTATGTATTTTGATATCAATTCATCCCTGTATCTATGTATCTACTATCTCTGTCTTCCTGAATCTGAGTATCTCTGTATTCTTGTATTCCTGTATCATTAAATCCCTTTATTCCTGTTTCTCTGTATCCCTGTGTCCTTGTAACCCTGTTTTCCACTATCCCTGTACCCATATATCCATATATCCCCGAATCCTCGTATCACTGTATCCTTGTATCCCTGTATTCTTATATCCCTGTATCCTTGTATCCCTGTATCCTTGAATCCCTGGATCCCTTTATCCCTGTATCTATGTATCCTTCTATGTATCCTTGTATTCTTGTTACCTTGTATCCTTGTAACCTTGTATCCTTGTATCTGGAAAGTGGAAGTATACTATCCAACCCTTTTCATGTACTCAGTGATTCATCCACACATATCCGTCACGCCACAACTTCTGGAAAACAGCATTCTTAAAAAAAAAAAAACTAGACCTGAAAGTCGAGAAAATTGTATGAGATTGTTTCCTTTCAACTTCCCCATATTATGATATTAAACATTTAGAAAATCCTGATATTTTGCATGATTTAGACTTCAGTGCAGAAATGTGTCTTACATGTAACATGAAATATTTTAAAAGGAACATTCAACTTTTTAAAATTTACCAAAAATAGTTAAATAAATAGCATTTAACTAACATGAGGGAACTCCGAAACCCACCCCCCCCCACCCCACCCAAAAAAAACAAATTAAACGGCAAAAAATGTAATGACAGAAAGTACTATCCAACATTCTGATTCTCAGTAAAATAGTTCAACAACGGTCTAAGATACTTCTATTACGAATGTGTGGTTATTATGTGTGAACAATCTTTTTTAAAAAGCAATTTATACTGATTTTATTTAATACTAGCTGAAGGGTCCGCGGCAATGCCCGTTGGAAAAAAATTGAAATCTTTTTTTTAAATATATAAAAAATCAATAAAAAAGAATTGTAACAAAATCGATTTTTTAAACCTATAGCATGCCCCCCAGCCACCCAGGAGTGTCCACAAATGTCAGCCCATTCGGTCCAGACGTTTGGCCGGCTATAGGCAAAATATATATATGAATGTCTTCTGTTATTATATAGATTTATTTTAGGTTGGGTTGAGAATAATTGAGGTTAATGGACAGAGTTTACTTGGTGCAACTCATCAGGAGGCTGTTAATATACTTAGGTTAGATTTATAATCTTTAAATTATTTATGTTGATGATGTTATATTTGCTGTTAATATACTTAGGTCAGATTTATAATCTTCAAAATTATTTATGTTGATGATGTTATATTTACTGTTAATATACTTAGGTTAGATTTATATTCTTTAAATTATTTATGTTAATGATATTATATTTACTGTTAATATACTTAGGTTAGATTTATAATTTTTAAATTATTTATGTTGATGATGTTATATTTACTGTTAATATACTTAGGTTAGATTTATATTCTTTAAATTATTTATGTTNACTTTTTACATAATTCTTGGTGCATTTTTGATGCAGTTTATACTGCATCATTTATAATGTTGCAATTTTGCACTGTTATGCATAGACAATATTATAAATTCTTTCTTTTCTAATCTGAAAACTTTAATCCCCCCCCCCCTCATAACCGCCAAAAAAGACATGAAAAGATTTTATTTTTCCCTGTTTTCAGATTTCAGAATTATTCAATATTCCTTCAACCTTCACTATATGTCAACATTCTAATAAAGTTTAAGAATTTTATTTTATTTTAAGACAATGATGTTTCAAATTGAATATAAAAATACTAGAACACTAGAATAAAAGGCAGTTAATTTTTAACAGAATGTTTGGGATTTAAAAATCTGCGAGATATTGCTAACATTCTCTGACATATCTTACATTCTGTGAGGTATTCAGAACATTCTGAGAGATTAACAACATTCTGTGACATATTCATAACATTTTGCGAGATACTCCCTAACATTCTGTGAGATCTTCCTAGCATTCTGCGAGATAATATACTACAAGATATTCCCAACATTCTGTGAGATATTCCTAAAATTTTGCGATACAGTCCTAACATTCTGTGAGATATTCCTAACATTCTGCGAGATATTCCTAACAATCTGCGTATATCCCTAACATTTGTGAGGTATCCCTAACGTTCTGCGAGATATTCCTAACAGTCTGTGAGATATCCCTTTAGCATTATATGATATATTCCTAACATTCTGGGAGATATTCCCAACATTCTGTCATATATTCCTAACATTTTGCGAAATATTCCTAACATTTTGTTTCATATTCCTGACATTCTGTGAATTATCCCTAATATTCTGTGAGATATCCTTAGCATTCTATGAGATATCCCTAGCATTCTGTGAGATAATCCTAACATTCTCTAAGGTATTTCTAGCATTCTGTTAGATATTCCTAACATTCTCTAAGATATTTCTAGCATTCTGTGAGATATTCCTAGTATTCTGTGAAATAGTCCACATTCTCAAAGATATTTCTAACAATCTTTGAGATGTTTCAAATATTCTTTGAGAATTTCCTAACATTCTGTGAGATATTCCTAACATTCTGTGAGATATTGCTAACATTCTGTGAGCTATTTTAAATATTCTGTGAGATATTCCAAATTTTCTGTGAGATATTCCAAATATTCTGCGAGACATTCAAAATACTATGTGAGATATTCGTAACATTCTGTAAGATATTCTAAATATTCTGTACATAATTTTGAAGAAAAATATTTCTTAATATCTGAATACTTTTTGTTGTTTAATATTTTGACCAAAATGTTATTATTTTCTTATAATATCTGTCAGAAGAATCTTATCGAAATATCACAGGGCCTCCCTAATTGGTTGGATGTGTATTGTTCGTTTCTGATTGGTATTTGATCCCATAAAACTTTGATAGAACCGCATCCAAACTAGTAAAATGGTTATTCGTTTTTTTTCGAATCCTGCACTTTCCTTAATTTAATAACAGTTTGTTAAAAAACTCAAATTTGCAATTTGTTTATGATATTTTTGCTTTTTAAAAATCTTAAGATATTTTATTTTTAATATCGATCAAAAATCTTAAGATTGATAAGGATGAGAAATTATTTAAAAAATGTTTTCTTGGTGGGATTTAAATTTGACTTTATGATATGTAAATCCTATTTTAAACCTTTGAGTGGTCGGTTTGAACTACCATCTTCTATTTATCCTACTTCAGAGGAATATAGGCTAACATCAGATCAGGGTGTATATTTTTCGGCTTGCTACTTTATTGCCTCGGTTCTTAGCTTTCTTTTGATATGCATATTGCTCATAGTTAAACATTTTCATTTTGGAGGTCATTTTAAGTAATTAGAGATCGTTAGAGGTCACTAGAATGTCAAACACTGGATTCGTTGCTGCTAATATATTCCCTGGGTTCCTAGCTTTTGTTTGAAATGCATAAAGCCATAGTTTATAACATTTCATGCCGATGTTGAAGGTTTTGTTAATTTGTCTTATGATCTTGGTTTGCTGATATTGTTATTATCATTGTTAAAACTATTATTGTTATTATTATTATTATTATTTTTTATGAACATTATAAATATTTCAATTTTATCTTTGTTGAGAAATATTTTCATGATGAAATTAAGGAAAACAGTTTTGTTAATCACTTCTACGTTTAAAATTTCTCCTGAACATGTCATTGGTTTAAACCTGAAGATATTCTATCTATTGTGAAATCATATAATTCACGCACAACCGGTGTACATTTTAACTGTCCCAGTTTGGACTGTACCGCCAATTTACAATTACTAAAGCGGCGGACCTGTGTTTTAAATGACAATCCATTAATAGAATGGGATGGCTGCTATCCATGATTTACTTTCATAAAATTGTTCATTTTGTTTGTGGTTTCTCTGCAAAAGTGACATGCGGATTTCTGGTTACAGAATTGTGAGAATTTAAAACTTTTGAAGCTAGAAAACCGACATTATTTATTAGATTAAGGTTTTAAGGGTACCGTTGTGATTAGGACATGTCCTTTTTAAAATGGAAGGTCACTTAAAATTAATTATACAGTCCTTTTAAATGTGAACTTAGTTTCTTAGAAAATTCAAAACAAATCACTTTTTACATAATTCTTGGTGCATTTTTGATGCAGTTTATACTGCATCATTTATAATGTTGCAATTTTGCACTGTTATGCATAGACAATATTATAAATTCTTTCTTTTCTAATCTGAAAACTTTAATCCCCTTAAAAACTACATCTCTGGATTTCTATAATCGGTTTAACTGAATTTGAATAATTTATTGGGTTTGCTCCTGGTTCCCTAATTCTGCATACTAGAATTCAGAAAGTTTAGTAAATAAGTTCTATGGAAAATCAATCTCCACAAAGTTAACCCCCAGTTAAGAGGAAAGTAATTTAATTTACTTTGTTTTGGATCCCAGGCTTTGTTCAAATCTGTTTAGGTTCAATTGCTTGGTTGATTGGATTTGACCTCAAACTTTGTTGATATTAGTTTTTATTTCTTACTTTATGCACTAAACAGTTTTGCTTTCATGGCAGATAATACAATTTTCTCAAGACTCAGCCTTCCTTGTATATGTTTTTATAAAACAATAGAAATACCACATACAAATAATAAGCATAATGTAGAGCATATAGTGATATGCATATGGCATATGGCGTTTAGTGCATACCTTAAAGGGTATAACANGGGTCAAAAATTAAAGTCTTTAATATAAAGTACACCCCTGCAACAGATACAGACCCATCCGGGGAATATATTTTGTCAAAAAATCATGTGAATTGGGAAACAAAAATTTGTTGAGGAAAGCGTAATGCAATTATTGCTTATGACAGTTCATGTCATCTTTTAAATTTTTGTCCTAAAATCTACATAATTAAGAAATTTGGGCATTTTTAGTCGTCTGCTGTATATTTTTAGCTTTATTCTTTAATCTTGAGCCTTCTGTGGCATATTGAAACTAATATATAGTTTTGATTGAATTTTATATAATAATATATGATACGAATAATTAATAATAATAATAGTTAAACTAATTAATTTTAATGAATATATTCAAAACAATATTTTCATCCCTTCATTTATTTTCAAATCTAAAAACACGCATAAATTAAAATTTTTGTTTGTGTTCTCTGAAAAGGTTTTCAAAACTAAGTTTTTATATCAAATGTTTTGATCCCTTAAATACTTAATCCCCAGGGGTAGGGGGGAGATGATACTTTATACATTTTATACTTTCGGAACAAAACAACAATCAGAATTTTCGAGTTAGGGAGAGGGGGGGTATTTTTATGGAATTAGTTAACCCATCTGCAGGTTTTAAGTTTACCATTGTCAACAAGAATAATAAAAACACTGCAGTACAACAATAACATGTTGCAAACCCCCATTCACAAGAATAATGGATGAATTATACAATAGCTGAGTTAGAAACTTAAATATTGGATAAATTCATAAATTTGAGTTTCAAACGATTAAACTGATATGGCCTACATTTTTCTGCTACCTTAAATGACCTCACAATTATAATTAAAAATTTTCGAATAAAAAACAACAAAATTCTTGAAATTTTCATTCTTTTTCATGTATACGTCCGAGGAAACAATGGGTTTAGTTTAAGTAACTTTAACAGATTAGGCTTTCACCTTCTATTTCAACTTCTAATAGTTGCTACAGCTTTTTTCTTCGATGAAGCAAAAAAGTTTGCGGATTTACAATTCTTTGTGGATTTAAAATTGGACTACAACTTTTTGTAATTCTTAGCATCCATAAACCTTTCTAGGGGTCATGTGAGGTCCCACACAAAATTTGGGCCAAATCGGTTTAGCTGTTTTGACGTTTATTGGAAACAAGAAAACAGGCAGACAAACAGAGAAACAACGTATATATGCAGATGAAATTATGCACTTAAAATCCTAGATATTGTTGTGTTAAATCTAGTTTTTAATATTCAGGAATACTGGAGATAATATCAAGCTTCATGTCTGCCATGGATTTGATCCTCAAGCATTAGAAAGTATAGAAGGTAAACATGCTCACTTTTAAATCATTAAAGTTGTATATAATTTCATTTTATTTTTTATTCAATTGCAATGTTTGTTTTTTATTTCCTCAACAATATTAATCAAAATATGGCCTGATCTTAAGTGTTTATAGTGTTAAGTTTGATTTTCTTTGAAATAACATAATTTTAAGATTTTGGGGCTTTAATTTTTAACCTGTATATCTTTTATAATCTACATCGGATAAATTAAAGTTATTTGAAACCCCTACTCTACTGAGTTCCTCTTCAAATTATTCTCTGTTTTTCAATACCAACCCGACAGTTGTGAATACTCTTTTAAACAGGGGCTTTTTGGAGGGAGGAGGGGGCCTTGTAAACCTAGACGGCATTACTTTGGGGCCCTGTTTAATCGCTCCCACCCCCTCCACCTTTCTACACCCCTAGGAAACAGTGTTGCGTAGACTAGAGGGGAATTGGGGCCCTGTTTAATCACCTCCACCCCCTCCACCTTAGTACACCCTAGGCAATAGTGTTGCGGAGACTAGAGGTTAATTGGGGCCCTGTTAAATCGCATCCACCCCCTCCACCTTTGGATATGTTGTCTATGTACACCCCCTGGAAAATATTGTTGCAGAGACTTGAGGGTAAAATATTTGAATAGTTTGTAAAGTCTGGGCAATATCGGACTAACGATTTATGCTGGCTTGTCATCCTTTCCACAGTTAAAGGAAAAATAGACGTAATTTCAAGTAGCCATCAGTGGAATGCCAGATTAACAGTAGTACCCCTTAAAACTCAATTTTCTATGTTACTTGGGGCTGAAACTATGTTTACATTTAAAATTCGGTGATGGTAGAGTTAAAAAAAGTAGATGTTAGTTCCACAATCCACATTTATTGAAAATATATTTTGGTCTGGGTTGACCCTCGTCAATTCTAACGATATAATAACCATCAAAATCGTTTTAAAAAAATCTTTTAATTGTTAAAAACCACAAGAAATTGAAAATAATCAAACAAAAAAGATTATTCAAAATAAAAATTTGGGCTGTCAAATGGACATAAGGGAAACGAACTCAGATTATGAGATGGAAAAAAAGATAATTTGCAAATATTCACTTATTTTGAAAAAATGTTTTAAGACAATTATTATTCCTTGAAATTTTTTCTGTCACAAAGATTAAAAACAAACTGTTCAGATGTTTACAATATCCACACGATTTTAAGGTGTTTTCCTTACTAAAGAAAAAATTTATTTTATCATTATTATTATTTGTAGATGGAGCTGATCTACCAAATCATTCTGTCCTCCCTATTCTTAATGGTAACTCACCGGTAAGTCATTATTAGTAGAAAAAAGAAAATAAAATAAAAATTCTGTTTGTTTTTTGAATTTATTTTGTTCTTTAACAAAAACGTTTTTAGTCCGAATCCCACCATTCTTCTCCTGAATCAACTGAGGTTAGAAACTAATTAAAAATAAAAATAAGTTGAAAAATTATTTTTTAATACAAGTGAACAATTACAGTTCGCCGGAATATTCTGGAATATTAAGACAACCTTTAAGCTGATTTTATTCTTTGTAAATTTCTTGCNATTGTAGTTAACCCCAGTTTAATATTATTGGACTGCTCGACATAATATCTCTGACCTATTGGCAGTCTTTGTATTCCGCAATATTTTAAGGACCACTGCATACAAGAACTTTGCATGCTTCTAATATTTTCTAAGTTTAAAATCAGCCGAATTATCAGTTTTGTATTTGTTGAAAGAAGGGATGGACAATGTTATTAAATCCAAGCAAAAACCAATACTTATATTAATCAAATAGAAATTTTTTTTTTTTAAAGTGTGAGGTGCCTTCTAAAAAATTGTCCATTCCTTGGTGCATGTCCAATAAATGTCAGCGTTAATGCATGAATACAACCAGGGTTATAATGCAAGGAAAGTTAATTGCAGTTCCGTACACTCTGCGTACATATTGAAACCAATTCTCTCTGGCGGAATTTGTAAACAAGAATAGATGCATCAGTGTTTCCTATGACCATTGATTTTTTATGTGAAAGATGGATCCCATGTCAGGTTTCGACATAGAGTAATAAAACGAAGAGGTGAAGCTTAGCTCAGATGTACACAACCGACCTGTCTATTAATTAATTAATAGAATGGTCGGATGTGTACATTAAGATATGTTTACGTATCTAACGTTGTACACTTGTATATAGAGCGATCGTATTTCTACGGAGTGGTTTAATGTAGATATTTGAAAATTAGTATTGATAATTAGATAGACAATTAATATGGATTGTAAACACAGGATTGTATACTGCAGTACATTCAAGTTCAGTTGTTTGTTTATTTCAGTACAAGCATGTCTAAATATTGCAACGTGAAAAACTGCCAAAACTGCATACACGATCATGTTTATGATAAAGAGTTGAAGAGAAGAAACAATAAAAAATGTTTGAAATAAGAATGTTTGAGGTTAAATTCATGGCCTAGAAACTTAATATTTTTGACATAACTTTTTGCTAATAAATTGAAAACCTACAAATTTGAAAATTGTCAAATG
The DNA here is from genome assembly GCF_000591075.1 of Eurytemora carolleeae. Classification (NCBI taxonomy): domain Eukaryota; kingdom Metazoa; phylum Arthropoda; class Copepoda; order Calanoida; family Temoridae; genus Eurytemora; species Eurytemora carolleeae. The sequence continues at coordinate 236,251 of NW_019396062.1, read as the reverse complement.
TTTGCAGTCAACATCCTCGAATTCTCTTTAAATAAAGAAAGAACATCTAAAAATTGTTCAATTCCATAAAATACAACTTTAGATACGTAAACATATCGTGATGTTCACAACCAACCAATCTATTAATTAATTAATAGACAGGTCGGTTGTGTACATCTGAGCTAAGCTTCACCTCTTCGTTTTATTACTCTATGGGTTTCGACATCCGTCTTGTGTTTACATTACCGCCCAGAGACAGTACATTGCAGTACAAAAGATGCGTACACCTCTGAAATAACTCTCCTTGCATTATAATGCATGAATAAAACCAAGTTTGCATGACCCCTCCAGTCAAAATTAAGTCCAATAAAATTGCAAAATAAACTAAGAGGAAAGAAAAGTAGTTGCAATCATTGATATAAGACTTCAAATATTGCGGTTTTGCTTAGTGTACATGAAGCCTCTGCTGTGCAATGTACATTAAACCTATGCTGTACAGTGTAATGTATACCTCTGGTGTACAGTGTAATGTAAACCTCTGCTGTACAGTGTACATAAAGCCTCTGCTTTACTTATACACTGTATGGTGTACATTAAACCTCTGCTGTACAATGTACATTAAACCTCTGCTGTACAGCGTACATTAAACCTATGCTGTTGTGTTCTGTATTAGTGTGCTTTTTTCTATCCTTAGTACAGTAACCCCTTTAGTAACCCAGCTTATGTATATACTTATTTACCATTTAGGTAAAATATAAACTAGGGGCCAGTTTTTTTTACTCTTTTTTCAGAAAAATGGTTAGGGTTGCCTTTTTGGTACAAAAGAAAAATACAACAAGTGTTTAAAGTTTTTGTTAAGAGTAAAATTTCTTGGATTTAATAATTGAAAGAAAATTTTAAAAAATCATGTAAATATCAATTACTAATATTAACTTGTACAATGTACATATATTCCACCTGAAACTTTTATTTGCTGAATTTTTTCTCTGATGTTGATAGTATTGTATAAATTTCAAGTTGAAGGGTTGATTATGAAGGAAAAAATTAAATCTCTAATTTTCCTTGAAGAAATACCACAGATTTAAAGTTATTTATTAAATTGTATCAATTTAGCATTTTTATTAAAAGAATGAAAAAATAGACTTTTTTTAATGCTTCTTTTATGAAATACAAAATAATTAATAATTTTTAAACGAATTTTTTCTGGAGAATATAAATTTAGCTAGAATATCTTGGTACAGGTTTTAAACCCCAAGTGGTTTGAAACTAAATAGAGGGATTTAGAAACCTTCAAACATATATCTCTTCCTAGAAACATGTTTTTGCAATTTGTCTTTATTTTACTTTCAGGATTAATGTTTTTCACAGAATTATTTTTAATATTTGTAAAAAAAATTATCATTTTTTAATTTAAAATTCTTCTAAGAAATTCTGAAAAAGTTTCGTTTAACATTTTTTTTGCTATTAATTTATCGGAGGGGGGTGGGGGTGTTACAGTATCAGTAAAAAGTAATTTTTTTTCAGTGTCCCCTTTCTTCATATGTGTTTTAACTATTCTAAATGTAGGATGTGGTCATTTGATTTATAGAATCCTTTGTGTCTCAGATGATTTTTACTTAGCATCGCTTATTCTTGAAGTAAAGAGAAGAGAGTTTAGAATTGATTAGGCATCATTTATTTTGGGTCTTTTCATTTCCACCAGACAATACAGTCGGAACTATATCTTTTCATTTTCACCAGACAATACAGTCGGAACTATATCTTTTTATTTCCACCAGACAATACAGTCGGAACTATAGCTTTTCATTTCCCCCAGACAATACAGTCGGAACAATATCTTTTCATTTCCGCCAGACAATACAGTCGGAACTATATCTTTTCATTTCCACCAGACAATACAGTCGGAACTATAGCTTTTCATTTCCACCAGACAATACAGTCGGAACAATATCTTTTCATTTCCACCAGACAATACAGTCGGAACAATATCTTTTCATTTCCACCAGACAATACAGTCGGAACAATATATTTTCATTTCCACCAGACAATACAGTCAGAACAATATCTTTTCATTTCCACCAGACAATACAATCGGAACTATTTTAGGGAATTCTGTGCTTTTCTTGACAGGAAATTCTTCTCCGTTCTGAATTTGAAGACTGTAAAATCAATCTTAAGGGGTCAACTTGCAGATACATTTTGGAAAATTATTTGATAGTTTTTAGCAATTTGTTTGTTAGCCAATCCAGAACCTTAGCACTGGTAAATTTATATTTGTATTTTTCACAAGCTCTACGACCAAATCTTATAACTGATTTGTGAATTCACTCTGGTACTAGATTAGGGCGACAAGGCTAGCTTTTATTTGGTTAATACTTTCCCCCCGATTCCCTGTAACAACCCATGCATTGATGTTTTCATTTTTTTTCTTTCATAACTTTTTTACCTGATCAAATAAAATGTTAAGTAGGTAAAAACTTGAATTTTCCTGAGATAGATTTGTTCTTTAGGAAAAGGCACACTATCTGAGCACAGAGAGCAATGTTTAACTTAAAAGAAGGTTAAACAAGTGACTGGTGGGCGTCATGAACTATTCATGCTTTAGCCTTGTCTTGGATGCATTCTCACTTTACAAAACTGTACTCTTTCCATAATGCACTTGTTATATTGGTGAAGGCAAAGTGATGTTTTTATATTAAACCTTGTGATCTATAGGAAACCAGACACCATCAATATTATCATAATCAAGAAACAATTGTCCCCGCCCTAGCGTCATCTGTACCGTCTCCCAAAGTGTCTCCAGTCCCCACTCCTGAACCTGTCCTGGAGTCATCTCCAGCATTATCTTCAAATATCCCATTCTCTGTTCCAGTATCAGAAACCCCGTATATTCCTGAAGAACAGACACCAACACCTCAACCCACTGTAGAAGAACAGACAGAAGATGAACCTAGAGAATATCCGGGATATGAAGATCAATCTGAAACTCCCAAGAAGAAAACACAGCGACCTCCCATTGCTGCCAAGCCCCAGTCTCCCCACCCCAAACTTGCTGGCAGCATTGATCCCACCCCTGGTAGTATCCTATCCAACTCAATACCATTCCCAGTTCTCTCCGGAGGGGAACATGTTTCCCTCCCTCCACAGACAAATACAGATTCTCCTATGCCGGAACTTCTCTCTCTAAAAGACCGTCTTAAACTTTTTGAAAAGGTGAGACATGCTCTAAAATTTAATTTAAGATTAATATAGAAATACATTTGATTAATACAAACTATATAGGTTCTTTAACCCCAATTCATAAGTAAGTTTTATTTTTTTAGAAACTCCAAAAAATATTAAGTTGAGTTAATATTAAAATCCTGTCTGTTAATTTTTTTTTGAGAAAACATCTTGATGTGAAGAAACACTCGTTCAGTTATTTTTTCCCATAGATGCTCATTTATATATACCCGGAACTGAAATTAGACATAATAAAGAGTGGTTGGTGTGTAAACCAAGGTTCTGAAATAGTATTTTATCACATTTCAGTTAACGACACCATGTAGTGATATATATTTTGACCAGTGTGCACTGAAGTATATTTGTAATGGCGTACTTGGGACACATTTATATATTTAACATTAAAAGTTTTATCTATTTATCTTGAAGACAGATTGTACATGGTGCAATGAGTTGGGTAGTAAAAACAGCAGTGTAAATGAGATATGTTAGGACATTAGTGGATTCAACAAGATATTTGAAAGAATCAGGTTTTCTAGAGAAGAAAAAACTTTTTCTATGGAAAAGGATAATTAGTCTTGTTCTGGAAATAATGATTATTATTTCTGCAGACAATGATCTAATTATAGAACTGCTTCTCAAATTGTCTAGGGTTTTTTCATACATTTTGCTGAAAAAAATTGTATTGCTAGATTTTTCTTTGTTTTGAACATAAGTGTTGGATAGAAAAATTTGGAGTTTATTTCCTTAAAAGACCCCCCCCCCCTCTCAGGATATCCATTTATTACCAATTTATAAAATAGAAGAAAATGTTGTTAGATTTCTGTGCTATACATAAAGCAAAAAATTTTGTCATAATGTTTTAAGAAAAATTACTAGAAGTAAGTGTAATTAGAATTGGTTTGTACAATTATTAAGGTCTCTAGAAAAAGCTGGGTTGCCAATGCCAAGCTTATTAGTGAAAAAGATTTGAACTAGTGTTTTCTTACAGGAGATAGAACAGCAGACTATTCCTGAACCTAAGAAGGATCGTAAGTTCTCCTTTCTTTCTGAGGATGAGCTGATCAAGATGAAGGAAGAGGAGGCTGCCAGGATTGCGAACCTCACGAGGCTAGATCTGGAGACCTTGGACTCCCTTACCTCCCTTGGTGGTTTAGAGGATACTGATGCTGTACTTCAGCAGGTAGGATAGATTTATAAGTGGTAAACAGAGCTTTGATGATGATCATTTGACATTATAAAGTCACTGCACAGTGGGCTTGAAGGACCTCTAAGAGATGAGAAAAATCCCATGTAACTTTTTTATTACCTCTTATCATCGGAAATAAGTTATCTTATTCAATTATTAGTTTCTATAATCTTTCATTATTCACAAAGATTTTCTGCAGATTTCTGCAATTTTTATTGAAAAGACGACATTTGAAGAATTGTAGAAATCTGTGAACAAATTCATAAAGAATAAGAAATTCAATAAAATGATAAAAACGAACTAATTAGTTCTAGCATTGATTTATTGACAATTTTCTTTTCTTTCGAGAACTATGTTACTAAACATCTAATTAGTTTACTTTATTTTTCTATTCTGAAAACGTACCCACCCAAGTTCATGATTTTGAGCGTCGACTTTGCACTCAAACTCAGTAACTATACATCGTGGAAACGTGTTATATGTCTCAAATGAATCGTACAATTTTGTCCACAATACTGCATTTTCAGTTCAACCACCATACATTGCCGGTCACTCTAAGAATAAGAAAAGGATTGTGAAGTTATATCTCCTCTTTCTTAAACCCCTTCTTTATCTGTTTTTCCTAAACCTTCCTTTGCATACCATAAACATGCTCTATCCTTAACATGCTCTATGCTTGACGTAAACGCTTTCTTATCCTTTACTCTAAACCTATCCTTATACTTTAAATCTTTCTTTAACCTTTGCTCTAAACCTATCCTTATACTTTAAACCTTTCTTTAACCTTTACTCTAAACCTATCCTTATACTTTAAACCTTTCTTTAACCTTTACTCTAAAACTATCCTCATATTTTAAACCTTTCTTTAACCGTTGCTCTAAACCTATCCTTATACTTTAAACCTTTTTTTAACCTTTGCTCTAAAGCTTTCCTTATCTTTACTCTGAACCCTTCTATTTCTTATATTTCTAATTTTTTCCTTCTCTTAAAACATTTCCTTATCCTTTCCTCTCTAAACCGTTACTTATTCTTTACTCTAATCACTTACATATCTCTCACTATTTATTTTTCCTTTTCCGTCAATGAAGCATTACTTAGCAATATGCGAAAAAGGAAAGGTGAAAAAAGCGCTTACAAATCACAAAATGTTCGTCTTGATGGGCTCTTTTAGAATTTCAAAAAACGTTACATGGGATTTTTCGTATCTCTTAGAGGTCCGTCAAGCACACTGTGACTAAGGTAGAAGAGGTTCTCGAGATGAGATAATAGAGTAGGTCCTGGTGAGATAGTGCTCCCTGGAGCTGGTGCTGAAGAGGAATCTGATGATTATATTGTTCAGGTTGAAGAGATCACTAGAGTAGGTCCTGGTGAGATATTGCTCCCTGCAGCAGGTGCTGAAGAGGAATCTGAAGAGGAGAAGAAGGAGAAGAGAAGTGTCTGGAGAAAAGAAAGGTAAAAAAATTATTCAATCAAATATTTTGTCGAAAGCAATCTTCCCACATATGTATAAACCTCCTTCCTTTATCCTCCATTACCAATCGCAATGTAAATTGTAGTTGCAGGGGGGGGGGGGGGATTTTCAGAGGCTAGGATATATTATTTGAAACCTAATGGAGAAAAAAATTTATGACGACCTGTGGCACAAATACAATTAGAGGTTCCGGCACTAAACAATCTTCAATGTTTTATATATTTTATTTTCTGCAGAAGTCAGCTAAATATTTCATTAAAAATGGAAAAGAAATTGCAAAATGAGATTACATTTTTAAGTAACAAAGGAAGGAAAACCTGAAATACAATTTTACAAATATAAGTTGATTTTGTTTTCTTTCGTTTTATTTAAGAAATTTGTTTTTATAGTTTTTTTTTGCTTATCAGGATTTTGTCTAAATAAACTAATTGATAGTTGACGATCAAAATATTGATTTATTTGTTAAGATTGAGATCTCTAGAGGAGGATGCTGAGCACGCTCAGGAGATCGCCCAGCGTATATCCGAACTATCAATGTGCACAGGTAAAATATTTTAAATAAAAAATTTCCCGTTACCGATCTATTAGTTTTAATACACCCGGCCCTTTGTTAACCAGAGAACAGTTAATAAACTATACTGCTCTGCTTTACAATCAGACTTTGATTTGATTTTGTATAAGGAGTTGAAGGAATAGATGAGGATAATGCTGCTTTTATCCATCCAACTGATCCACAAGGAAACATTACCCGTCTTACTGATGGTCATGAGCTGGAACAGGAGACAGAGACAGATACAGATACAGATAGGACAGATAAGATGGCAACCTCAGAGGACCAAAATACAGGTAAAGGATAAGTTAGAGGTCTTTGATACAGGTACGGAGAAATGAGAGGTTTAGGATACAGGTAGAGGATAATTAGTGGTCTAGGATACAGGTAGAGGATAATTTGAGGTCTAGGATACAGGTAGAGGATAATTTGAGGTCTAGGATACAGGTAGAGGATAATTTGAGGTCTAGGATACAGGTAGAGAATAATTTGAGGTCTAGGATACAGGTAGAGGATAATTTGAAGTCTAGGATACAGGTAGGGAATGATTAGAGGTCTAGGATACAGGTAGGGAATAATTAGAGGTCTAGGATACAGGTAGAGGATAATTTGAGGTCTAGGATACAGGTAGAGGATAATTTGAGGTCTAGGATACAGGTAGGGAATAATTAGAGGTCTAGGATACAGGTAGGGAATAATTAGAGGTCTAGGATACAGGTAGAGGATAATTTGAGGTCTAGGATACTGGTAGAGGATAATAAGAGATTTAGGATACAGGTAGATGATAATTAGAGGTTTAGGATACAGGTAGAGGATACAGGTAGAGGATAATTAGATATCTAGGATACAGGTAGAGGATAATTAGAGGTCTAGGATACAGGCAAAGGATAATTAAAGTTCTAGGATACAGGAAGAGGATAATTAGAGATCTCTAGGATACAGGTAGAGGATACTAAGATACCACGGATACAGATAGAGGATAATTAGTGTTCAAGGATACAGGTAGAGGATAATTAAAGGTCTAGTAAATGTACTAAATAGCGGCTACTTAATAGCATTATACAGATAGAGATCATACCATGATTGATTTATTTAATAAGAGAATCGAGTTGACGATTGAATTTCTAAATAATAAGATAATGATTTAATCTTTTTCAGGCCCCAATAGCCCTGTATCCCTTCATGAGGAAAGGAATTAAAATTCCCTTACACCCTTACACAAGAGAAATAAATCCCCCTGTTCTCTCCCTCTACACTACTCGAAGTATGTACTTGAAATTGTACAAGTGTACAACGTCATTTAAACATAAACAATCCCTCTGATTTATGTACATATATTTAACGTTATTAAAGGGATTGTACGCGAAACTTAAGTGACCCTCCATGCAAAGATGACAATGCCGGATTTACAACTATACCCTTAAAACCAAATCTGATTTAAAATTGTGGAAGATACCGTCGTTTTTCTAACTTGGAAAACTTTATTACTGTGAGATTGTCCATTGCTTCCTATTATAAAAAAGAGAGGGGAAATGTGTAAATATGGCATTGCTATCTTTGCATGGAGGGCCACTTGAAATTACGCTTGGAGTCCATTTAAAGATTAATTACTATGTTTAAATATTTATGTTTCTTCAATTAATGTCTGACAAAAAGAAATCAAAAAAGGTTGATGTTAAAACCTTCATGTTTGCTTGTAAACAAACTCCTATCAAATAAATGTTCAGTTATATGATCACAACCCCAAAGTAATTAGCTTGAGCAAAAATGGTTTTGGATATTTTAACAATTTTAGATTTTGACTTTTTTGTTTGGACGTAAATGCAAGCGAACCCTTATATATAAAAGGGGTATGTCAAACTTTTGCACGACAATTTATTTTCATTATTAATCCGGCAGAGGACTTTAGGGTACCGTTGTAAATCGGACATGTACTTGTGTCACTTGAAACTATGATGCAGTCCCCTAAAGTAAAAAAAAACGCGTAAAGCAATCCATTGTTCAGTATCGAATTCTTTAATATTTAATATTGTATAGAATAACTATTGAGAAATTGAATGAAATGAATAAAAAATCTATTTATTAGTCTGTGAATCAAGTCTCAAAGAAAGCTCCACAAGGTGGGTTGAAAGCTTGCTTATGTGATATAAATCATAGAGATGCATTTTCTGTTGAAATAATTGGAGAAATATGTTAAAAAGTTGATTATTAAATAGCATTAGGTTAAAAAGTAGTATATTTTTTTCAATATTCAAAAACTCGAAGATTGTTTTGATTATTAATGTTTAAAGTTTAAGAAAATGTGGCGGAGTAAACTATTTTGTATACTTGTTATGTACTATGTCTATGTGTTTCTATGTATCTATTCATGTACTCCACTTTCAATCAATAATATTTTCAAAAATGTAACTGGACATTATTTTACTGAAGTACAATAAAATGTTGTTTGTAAAAAAGAAGATTTTAAATTAACTGATGTGACCAGTATTATATCATTTTTGGATTGTTTGACACTGTAACGTAATATATTTTTAAACTTAGAATTGTTTTTATTGATACTTTGTTAGTAGACAGATAGATTGTTATCACCTAGATGAAACCTGTAAACCATATTTTCAGGGGACATTAATTCCAGGACGGTAAAGTAGACATTCTTAGATTCTTTGTAAAACGTTTCTTATTTTTTAATAAATAAAAGCGTTAATTTGTTTAGCCGGTTTGATTAAAAAAAGATTAACTTTGCAGACTTGGTCTATTCTATTCTTTTCTGGTCAACTTGCGATTTTAAAAAAAGTTTCCTGATTTACGATGTTAAATTTTTTGGAAGAAGTCGCAAACCTATAGAACAATAAAAAAAGATGACGATTTTTAAGTCAGCTCAATTCAATCAATACGATTTAATTTATTTTTATTAATTAAATGGTTGCCATCTTAATTCAATAATTAAAGAAAAAAACGGCTGAGACATCTACTAAATCCAGTTTTTGGGATTTAAAAAAAATTATAATAAAGTGAGGATCAGAAAACTGTGGAAAAGGAAAACGACATTATAGAAATCCTTACGTTTAATTGATGATGTTAAACCAAAAACAAATTGCTGCGTCCGTCACATGTTCATTGGACTATTATTAGAGATCAGGGTGCGAATTTATCTTATTCAAAATAGTTTATACATTGGTTAGAATAACTAAGTAATTTTCTGACATGTAAACAACAAATATCAAAGCATATTAAAACATATCTAATTAGCTTTACATGAATAGCAATTCGGTTTATAACACATTGTAACGTAATTTTCAAAAAGAGAATTTAGTAGTCTATTTTTAAATATACTTGAGAGTTTCGTCTTTTTAAGTCAAGATGCAGGTTATTCCACATCTTAAGAAGAGAGCTTGATGGTAAATACTGTAATGAGCACATTTTGAGAATGTCAAGTCAAGTTTCCTAGCTTTTTAAAAATGTTTTCAAAAGAGCCTATTTATTACTGTTCAGTCCTATGTTGCATTTAAATTGGTTGAATCCTTTTCTATACAAATCCTAGTTATGGTTAAACTTGCTTTTACGGCTTTATTGTGCAATAAACCAGAAATAAAACAATTCATAGATTAGCAATGTTTTATAAATCACGAAACCTCACATGGTTTCAACTCATGCAATATTGCCCACAAGCCTTTTTCTTACTTAAAATGTACAACGTACATGGCTAGGGCTACACAAAAGTAAAAATGTGTTTGTTGGGTGAAATTAAAGGCCAAGGCGATGCGTTACTTGAAAGTCAACCCAGTCTTGAAAATTGATTAAACTTATATCTTAGCAGTCTTATTTCCTTCTTTGCTACCGAAGAACGTAGTGTCCATACAAATTCAGAAAGTTGCAACATTCAACTCAGATCGTAAACAAATAAATTTAATTCCAAACAAATCATTCAGATATTACAAACAATAGTCATCGATTTTTTTTCGACGCATTCGTAAATAGTTGTAGAATTTGTGTGGACGCTGCGTTCTTCGGTGTGAGTCGTTTTTAACAATTTTCTCCTTATAGACGCAACAGATAGAAGTAAGATTAGTAGCGATCAAAAGCGCTTTTTTATCGCATTAAGCCTATACCCCCTTTCATTTTTCGCAAACACTCCCTTTAACGCATTAACATTAGTTCATTAAAGTCTAACTTTTGTACGTGTAACCTGATAATTAATTTACGGTTAAGCCTAAAAAAGCTTGTGATCTAAAACAAAATATATGTTTACTATAGCTTGGTGTTGTATGGAGGAGTAATGCAGGTTCAAAGCTCTTTAACTTTTCAAATCTTCTTACCTGCAGGGCTACAGGGTTACCTGCAGGACTACAGGGTTACCTGCAGGGCTACAAAGTTACCTACAGGGCTACAGGGTTACCTGCAGTGCTACAGGGTTACCTGCAGGGCTACAGGGTTACCTGCAGGGCTACAGGGTTACCTGCAGGGCTACAGGGTTACCTGCAGGGCTACAGGGTTACCTGCAGGGCTACAGGGTTACCTGCAGGGCTACAGGGTTACCTGCAGGGCTACAGGGTTACCTGCAGGGCTACAGGGTTTCCTGCAGGACTACAGGGTTACCTGCAGGGCTACAGGGTTACCTGCAGGGCTGCAGGGTTACCTGCAGGGCTACATGGTTACCTGCAGGGCTACAGAAAAATAAAAATTTGACTAGAGCCTAAGCTTGGTTACATTTCAAAATCGGCACGGTTTTAATATTTGCTGCATAATGTTCAGAGCTGGTTGGATCGCTGTGCTGGGGGGAGGGGCGGGATTTGTCTCCAATGACAGAGAATTAGGGTTGGAGGAGGGGGGGGTCTCCAATGGTATTATGCGTGTGAGTAAAAATAAAGATTTCTATACTCAGACTTCTAAATAAAGTGAATGGAAAACTGAATTCCAATAAACTAAGGGAAGACTGATTCCTTTAAGAATTGGATGATTTAACTTAAAGTATTAGTTAATGAACTCTATTATTCAAGGTAAGGATCCATTCCACTGTGAGCTCAGATATTTACAATTCGACGAAAACGTCTTTTTGGATTTTACCAAATGCTTCTTCTAAATTAACACAAATTAGCAATATCTACATAAATAGGTGTTTTTTCTTTTTAAAAGTAATTTATGATCTTTTTACTTTGAAAACTGGTACAGGGGACTCTCAACTAAGCATTCAGAGAAATAAACAAATTTTACACGTCACAAGTGTCAAATATAACAAGGAAAACGAAATTGTCTCACATTAGTTGACATGTTTTCCAAGATTAAATAAAAAAGTGTAAAAACAGTAACTAAAGAACACATAAAATTGCACTTATTTTACACTATTCTTGATAATTTTGTCGGACACAAAAACTGAATTGACACTTGTGACGACAGAATACAACTGTACTGAGAGTGTACAAATTCTTCGTTGCCATCTATTGTATTAGAATCTATTTGCTTTGACCAAAGAAATAGTAGGGTTTGGTGGAGGGTGAGGGGTTTATGAATTATGATTGGACATATATACATACAAACAATCAGAGATTACTACTTTATATATATACATATTATTATTTACTGTTGCAGGTAGAATTATATTCCATATATATGCTAATAAAGCAACTGATCTATATCGTGTTTCATCTTACTAATATCAAGACCAATATATGTGTACTGTATATATTAAAATGAAAATATTAACATCAGCTGAGGGTGCCATGACAAACTCCTGAAAGACAAACTCCTGAAAGACAAAATCCTGAAAGACAAACTCCGGAAAGACAAACTCCTGAAAGACAAACTCCTGACAAGACAAACTCCTGAAAGACAAACTCCTGACAAGACAAACTCCTGAAAATACAAACTCCTGAAAGACAAACTCCTGAAATTATGAAATTTTTCTCTGAATGAAATATGATAAAATTCATAAACTTTAGGAGAAAAAATCCGCAAATATCCCAGAAAAAATTCTCAATCTTTAGTAATTTGAATATGCTTCAAGCAGCAAAGTATTACAATGATCAGAATAACCAGCAAATTTATTATTATTTATTTTTTATTATTTAGGGTTAGGTTAGGTTAAGACACTTTCTGGGCCGAGCGTTGCGGCTAGGACAGGCTAGGGGGCCGAGCGCTGCGGCCATGGGTTAGGTTAGTTAAGACACTTTCTGAGCCGAGCGCTGCGGCTAGGACAGGTTAGGGGGCCGAGCGCTGCGGCCACATGGTCAATTATATCCATGTCTAACATATAAGATCTATGTACAAAATTGATAGGAGGGGGGGGGTCCAAAAATTGTAGGAAATTACCTAATTGTATAATTAGAATAGAATATAATTTAGATTTTAATTTTTTTAAATTTGATATTATGGAGTTTGTATTTCAGAAGTTTTTATTTTCAGGAGTTTGTCTCGTCAGGAGTTTGTCTCGTCAGGAGTTTGTCTTTCAGGATTTTGTCTTTTCAGGAGTTTGTCTTTCAGGAGTTTGTCATGGCGCCCAGCTGAGGCCAAATCTTAAGACAGCTACAGGGAATCGTTATGAAAACCAGTTTTAAACCCCGGGTTTTATGAATGGGGTTAGGCAGTTTTGTGGATATCAATATCCTTAAATCAAAATCTACAAAATGTTAAGATCACAAAAAGGAAACTCGAGAGTTTCGTTCAACGATACTCTTTTAAATTTCGGGCTCTGAAAACCCTGCGTTGACTTTGGAGAATGAAAAATCAACCAGCGCTGAGGCCGAAAATCACTGCAAACTAGAGAGAAGGTGGAAGAAAATTTTATGCGAGATCACTGGTCCACTGAGTCCTTGCCACAAACTCTGATTTTCTAACCCCTGTATCCTTGCAACCAAATGTCGTTGACATTAGATATTTCAAACTATTAATTCTGTTACAACAAATAGCTTGAAATATCTAAGGTTTACACCATAAGGTTGCAAAGATATAGAATTAGAAAATTTAAGTTTGTAACAAATACTCAATTCCTTTATTCTGTTAGAAATTTAAAACACTCAGTTTTACGTCACAATGCTCTTCAATAAGAGAAGTAAAGATTGAAAACATACACGATTTATATTTTACATTAGTTAGACGTGAAACGGTAAAATCTTATGTATATATTATTCAAATGTTTTTTATGTTAGATCTCTCTTTGTGTTGAGGTTTGGCCGGCTATTTCATAATAGAGATGGGCGCCTTCTTTTTTTAAATTTTGTTTGTTAATCGTTTGTGAGCGACCAATTTCAATCGTTCAAAAAAATTGATTTTGTTCGTGATCAAAATAATCGTTTATTTTCCATCTATTGTGTTCGTTTTTTTCAGTAAAATCGTTCGTTAAATGAAATCGTTTGTTTAGTCAAAAGTTTCTTAAAAATTGGGATTTCTGAAGAACGATCGTGTTTTTAAAATCATTCGAAAATTCGTTCGTTAAGTCAGATCGTTTTTGATGTTCATTAATGTTCATGAACGATCAACCTCGCTTAAACGATTTTTAAATTGTTCACAAAAAAATCGTGCGTTCACAAAAACAGCCCATCTCTAATTGCTGACACACACACATGTTTTGTGGCTATATTTTATATATATATTTCTCTTAGCCTTGTGTCTTGAAAACAGAAATATATGTTTCACAATACTCCAGCTTTTAAATCAATCAGAACTGTCATAAACTTTTAATAGAATAATGAAACAAAACATGGAAGAAGTTCTGTTTTACAAATATTAGTGTCTGAAATATTCAAACCTATCCGGACTACTTTAGTCACCCTTCATGCAAAGCTGGCAACGCCCGATTTACAATAGTGCCCTTAAAGGGAGTGTTCGCAACAAATGAAAGAGGGTATTGGCTTCAAAATCATTTGGACCTCGAAGAAAAACGATTCAAAGTCATATTTGGAACATGAAAATGGGACACGGATATACATTTTTGTATATATGTTTAATTAACATAATATATGTTTATTAGCATTATTTTTATTAAAGATGTAATTAGAGGATATATAAATAAATTGTTTCTGCACAGTTATATAAACATTTTTACGTCAAACTAAAGTAAATAGTTATATAAGCAATCACGTCAAACTAAAGTAAATTGTACACAGACTTGAAATTTTAATAATCAGAATTTCTCTTATTGATGAGCTATTCTGAAAAACAATACTATGGAGTCAAACCTTATAGAAATCCAAAGTATAGAAACAGCTACGTATAGCAACAAGGCGTATTTTCCGGGAGAACATTTTTTATATTTTTGAGAAATTAAACGTTTTTGTAAAACATTGTAACTTATCACTATCATTATCATAATTTCTATTTTTTTTAACACACCCAAGACATTAAAGGAGCAAAATAGTTTAATATATACATTTGTACTGCTCTCTATTGTGTTTAAGGTCCCCCAGATTTTATTATGTACTGACAACATAAATTAATGATTATATGGTTATACATAAAATTGCGTGTTAGTATTAAAAAAATTATTTTATAAAAGTGCTATCTACAGTTTAATTTTTAGAGAAAAAAAATTTCTTAAAAGTATAAAAAAAATTCTCCAGTAATGCTAGTATGATTTCATAAAATTCCGTGTTACCATTTAAATAAAAGGATTTTATCAAAATAATATCTACTTAACATTGATTATTTAATTTCTCAAAAATATATAAAATGTTCTCCCGGAAAATATGCCTTGTTGCTATACGTAGCGGTTTCTATACGTTGGATTTCTATAAGGTTTGACTCCAAAACTATTATAAATTCTTAATTTGTAACTGAATTTTTTTGCTTGTCAAGGATAAGGGAGCTACGACATACGAGGTCACAAGTAAAAAAAACATGTAAATAAAATATAAATGGTTTAAAATTCATTTCTCAATTTTTGTTTTATCTTCAAACTGTGCAATTTATTTCCTTCAGTATATATTGACTATTGAAAAACTGAATTGCATGAATTTGCAAGTTTTCTTATATTTTACTTGTATTTTACAATATCTTATATTTTGGTTCTTTTGTATTCAATATTTGAGTTCTACACATAAACCCTTCATATCAAGGCGCACAAGGTTTTATTGATTTCGCTTTAATATTTAAATATTTTTATAAAATGAACCATTTTTATATTATTCTGTATTATTTTGTAAAATATATTTGGATAATAAATAATGTTTCTGTCCTTTCATCCTATCTTCAAAACTGAAAACAAATGAACTAAAAAAAGATCAATTTATTTAAACCCGTCTTATGTTGACAATATTACATTATACATGATAAAATTGAAAATATTAAAGATATACGATAAATTAAAATAGTTTAAAATAATCTTAGTTTTGAGAGCTGGAAAATACTGATAAATATTTGCGCCCTTTAACATCCTGAATGCAGCATATATATATATATATATATATGTAAATATATCCATAGACACAGTGTTTCGTCCTATTAGGACTCATCAGTATGGCTCAATTCATCAGATTTTGATTTTGCAGTTGATGGGGCTTGAACCATGAATCCTTGGATTATGGATTAAACACGCTAACCACTGCTCCATCAAACCCTGATGCTAAGGTAATGAAATAGGGGGCTAGAGAGCTCAACCAACTCATTAGTTGAGGGCCTTGCATAATGCTACTTAGTACACCTATTCATTACCACAAAGAACTCAAGTTAAGTGGACTAAACGAGTATATGTATCCATGGATTCACAGTGTTTCGTCCAATCAGGACTCATCGCTATGGCTCAATTCATCAGATTTGATTTTGATATTAGGCTTTTAGGGCGCTTCGCTCGCGCCCATCTTCTATTTCAACTTTTAATTGCGGCTTTCTCTGTGAGCATCTTCTCTTTGAACTGTATTAAAAAAAATTTGCGAATTTTATAATATTTTTCGCGCATTTTCAAAAAGGTTGCAAAAATAAAAAAAAAGTTTAAAACAAACAAACAGACACCCAGACAAGCAAAGTATATAAAGATATGAGCGAAGAGCTTTATTAAATAGAAGATATTTACACTTTTGCTCGGTGGTGGACTTCCGTATGCTGCCACTTATTTTTATAATTGGAGCGTTGAAAATAATACATAAATATCTGAAAGATAATAGACGTAATCTGAAGGGATCTTCTAAAGGATCATGTCTGATTCACAATGGTATCCTTAATATCTTAAACTGATCAATAATGTGAAAGAGATGGGATTTTATTGACTCTAAATTAGAGAAGAGATGCACTATAAGTTTGGAACTAGTTTCTGACTTAAACTTTGTTTAAAAACTAAAACTTCCGGAATATAACCGGAAATAAAATTTCATAGTGCAACTTCTGAAATTATAAACTGTAAAAAGTTTGATTTTGATTTTAGAAGTTTTTTGGTGATATATTCATATTAAATGTTTGATAATTCTTCATCAAAATAGTTCATTTTGCCCCCAGAGAACCCCTGTCAGCTACAAAGTTACCAAGAAAGTCTTTAATGACGGACGGTACGCATTTAGTAGAGCATTCCTAAAAAAGCATTGGCGCAGAATTTCTTCTGGAAAGTTATTGAGGCTTAAATCTTCCAATCCGTGTACATCCTTGAAGTCATCTCTGGATTGTTTAGCTGACTGACACATACGCTGACCCCAATCAATGTCACCCATTTGCTTTTTATCAGGAATTTTACGTTTTCCTTTAACAGGCTTTATTTTCAAAATTTCAGTCTTCTCAGGCTTAATTACCTAGAATGCCCATCCTATGGATTCTCGTTTTTCTCAATTCTAATAAAATTAACATATTAAACCTGATGTAAATGTTGCATATTCCTAAAATTTAAAAATGAAAATTAAAGTTAATTTTTAGAAACTCAGAATATTAAAACATAAAAATTAGAAAGTCTGAAATTGAAATAAAAATTAATTTAAATTACATTTAAGTTCAATTATTTATCAACAATTTAAGAAAAAACTAAGTCATTTTATCTAATTGAGTTTCTTTAAACTTGAATACGCAATTTTTTAGTAAATTTTTAAGTTACTAGAAATTCAAGGCGCTTCGCGCCCTTCTTTCTAGCATTAGAGGGCGCTTCGCACCCATCTTCTAAATTAATTGTGAACATGTTCTCTTTCTGTACATCGTAAAACAAAACAAAAATAATTCGCGGATCTTCACAAAAATTTCGCGGATTTTCAAAATTTTTAAAAATTTAATGACGATCGAATTTTGATGGAGACAAATATTTGAAATTTTGATTTTTCATAAACCTTCCCTGGGGTCCCTAGATGTCCCACAAAAATTTGGGCCCGATCGGTTCAGCCGTTTTGACGTTTATTGGATACAAACAGACAAACAGACAAGCCAAATTTATATATAGAAGACGATAAGAAGAATGTTAGTTGCAATTTTTTCCCTCACTTTCCTAGGATAGCTGTGTTTGGTAAAGAAAAAGAAAGAAAAGAAAAGAGCTGCACAGAAACGGGATATTGTTTTAAACAAATTTTGTACAATGGTACTTAATATTTTGTGGGTATTACTGATAGTATTGCTTGACCTAGACCCAGTCTATCGAAGTCAATGTTGATGGCTTCTTGATTGTTTTAATTAAGTGAACCGGTTGTCGATGAAGTAAAAGCCCAAATCTATGTGTTAAAATATCGAACTGTTTTTGATAATTTATAATTTGTTCGATCATAGCTTACACTGCATCTGTAAACATTAACAACAACTTATCTTGAAAAACTCACTTTATGCGATATTACTAGTAAGACTTTGTGACCTTGTAGCTCTTCTAGTTTTGATTATATAGATTTCAATTAAGTTAATTTTAATAGATATATTCTTACATGAAATTTTACCGGTATTGAATAAACTAGTCAGTATATTTCCCGGAATGTTATCTTATTGTTGAGACAATATTGGAGAAAATAATGTTATCTTATTGTTGAGCCAATATTGGAGAAAATACTGTTATCTTATTGTTGAGCCAATATTGGAGAAAATACTGTTATCTTATTGTTGAGCCAATATTGGAGAAAATACTGTTATCTTATTGTTGAGCCAATATTGGAGAAAATAATGTTATCTTATTGTTGAGCCAATATTGGAGAAAATAATGTTATCTTATTGTTGAGACAATATTGGAGAAAATAATGTTATCTTATTGTTGAGCCAATATTGGAGAAAATAATGTTATCTTATTGTTGAGCCAATATTGGAGAAAATAATGTTATCTTATTGTTGAGCCAATATTGGAGAAAATACTGTTATCTTATTGTTGAGCCAATATTGGAGAAAATAATGTTATCTTATTGTTGAGCCAATATTGGAGAAAATTTAATTAAAAGTTATGAAGAGTTTAACAGAGTTCTTAGCATTAAAAAGGATGAAGGCAAGCAAAACATATTGAACATTAAATACTATTTTCTATGAAAGCCTTTCTTCTCATAAAACTGAATAAAGAATTTCTAACATTGCAGTTTGAAAACATTTTTTAAGATTTAAATATTTATTTTCATGCTGAGCATGGTTGGCATAAATACAATGTTTTTACAAATTTGATATAAAATTACAAACTTTCACTTTGCATGTTACGTGTCTTTCTAGTTATTCTTTGAAATTCCAGCTCGATCTATGTTTTGCAGCATTGGAGCTTGGGATATCGTTGTTCTCTTGTTAGAAAACATGTATTGCTAAAATACATGTATCTGTGTTTCAGAACGAGTTTACACTTACAAATTGATGATTATATTAACAGTACAAGTATAAAGCAACTAGGTGGAAAATAGCTCTTGGCTGTTTTGATTATTTTTTCCACCTAATTTCAATAATGATAACAACACATTTCAATTAAATATATTTAAGGATTGTTTGTTTGTTTGTTGTGATTGTTTGGAAAGGTTTTGTATTGAATACAGTTTTCACATTTCAATTAAATAGATTTAAGGATTGTTTGTTTGTTTGTTGTGATTGTTTGGAAAGGTTTTCTATTGAATACAGTTTTTTAATTTTCCGTGTTTATATTTACATAAATTCTAATCGGAAATCAGAAAGAATTTAAAAACGAAAACAAGCTGTTTTTTGTTGGAACCAGAGAATTTTAGTTCGGCTTTCATGTCAATTCAGGTGGAAAATATTTTTTTTGGTATCTTTATTAACATATTTGATCCTTACTGCAATGTGTGCATGGGTTGTTACAATAAAAATAACATGGCTAAATGAAAAATTTCAGTACACTGTACAGTACTGCACTGAACCTTACTGCACTATACTTTACTGTACTGCACTGTGCTGCACTTTATTGCACTGTACTGCAATGCACTGCACTGTAATGCGCCGTACATTTCTGTACTGTACTGAAATGTACATTCCTGCACTGTACTCCACTGTACATTTATTTACTGTATTGCACTGTAAATTTTCTGCACTGTATTTCTCTGTACATTCCTGTACTGTACTCCAATGTACATTTCTGTACTGTACTGCACTGTACATTTCTGTACTGTACTGCACTGTACATTTCTGTACAGTACTGCACTGTACATTTCTGTACAGTACATTTCTGTACTGTACTGCACTGTATTGTAGTGAACGGCTCTTTCATGCACTGTACTCCACTGTACATTTATTTACTGTATTGCACTGTAAATTTCTGCACTGTATTTCTCTGTACATTCCTGTACTTACTCCAATGTACATTTCTGTACTGTACTGCACTGTACATTTCTGTACTGTACTGCACTGTACATTTCTGTACAGTACATTTCTGTACTGTACTGCACTGTATTGAACTGTACTGCATTTTACTGCACTATACTGCACTGTACTGCAATGTACTGAATTACCTATACTGCACTTTACTGCACTGTACTACACTGTAATATATTGTACTTCACTGGAATGCTCTGTAATGAATTGAACTGCACTGCACTGCACTGTACTGCAGTCTAGAAAACTCAAATACAATATTTGATTTATGTCTGGTTCTAGGATTCCTGAACTTTGTCCCCTGGGAACCTGGTGTTGTCTTTGCAATACTTTATATCCCTTTAACAGACTTTTCTGCTTTAGAGAAATTTTACATTTTTATTGTTTCATGAATAATATAAATTTATTATTCACTGAAATATGCCAAATAAAAAACTCAATGAACTGTTTTATTACTTTTATATAATCTGAGTTAATCTTTGATTTCTTGGTTCTTATATAATCTCTGTTTTCTTGCTTCTCTATAATCACGGAATGGCGCAGATTATTTAAAAGATCAAATGCGACGTTCAAATCGTCTGTTAGCTGTCGTGTTGTTGAAAACAAAAAGGAGAGTAACTTTTTTTTTAAATGTATTTTTATTCATCATATTGGTACTAATGAGTAAATTAATCATAAATAAGTGTTTTGCTAAAAGCATAATAATTCATTCAGACTAATTATTAGAGTCATTCTTATAATAATAATAAAATATTGTTCATTGTAAGAGAACTGAATTACAAGGTTTGTATAAAAATACTAGTATAAAAGTATAAGATGTTGTTTACTGTAAGAGAACTGTATTACAAGGTTTGTATAAAAATACTAGTATAAAAATATAAGATGCTGTTTACTGTAAGAGAACTGTATTACAAGGTTTGTATAAAAGATAAAAATGGTGTCTGCTAAAAGAGAACTATATTACAAGGTTTGTATAATAATACAAGTATTAAAGATCAAAATGATGTCTTCTAAAAGAGAACTGTATTACAAGGTAAGTATAATAATACAAGTATTAAAGATCAAAATGATGTCTTCTAAAAGAGAACCGTATTACAAGGTTAGTATAAAAATACAAGTATTAAAGATCAAAATGGTGTCTGCTAATAAAAGAACTATATTACAAGGTTTGTATAAAAATACAAGTATTAAAGATCAAAATGATGTCTGCTAAAAGAGAACTGTATTACAAGGTTTGCATAAAAATACTAATATATTAAAGATCAAAATGATGTCTGCTAAAGGAGAACTGTATTACAAGGTTTGTATAATAATACAAGTATTAAAGATCTGCTAAAAGAGAACTGAATATCAAGGTTTGTATAAAATACAAGTATTAAAGATCAAAATGGTGTCTTCTAAAAGAGAACTATACTATAAAGTTTGCTAATCAAACATTCTCTACTTTAAGTTCAGAACATTATATTTTGTTCATCTGGAGATGTAATCTAATTCTTTTTAGGAGAGACAATTACATAACTTTTTTTAGGAGAGACAATTATCTAAATCTTTTTAGGAGAGACAATTATCTAATTCTTTTTAGGAGAGACAGATATATTATTCTTTTTAGGAGAGACAATTATCTAATTCTTTTTAGGAGAGACAGTTACATAACTTTTTTTAGGAGAGACAATTATCTAAATCTTTTTAGGAGAGACAATTATCTAATTCTTTTTAGGAGAGACAATTATCTAATTCTTTTTAGGAGAGACATTCATCTTATTCTTTTTATGAGAGACAATTATCTACTTCTTTTTATGAGAGACAGTTATCTTATTCTTTTTAGGAGAGACAGTTATCTTATTCTTTTTAGGAGAGACGGTTATCTTATTCTTTTTATGAGTGACAGTTATCTAATTCTTTATATGAGTGACAGTTGTCTTATTCTTAAATTAACATGGTTAAAATATCATGTTTTTTTTCTCTTATTAAATAAAATCTATTTGCGGGAGGTTTTAAGGCCATTTCGCGCCTCTTTTTTTGTGAATAATTTTAGCTTTTGACTGTTTCCCTTAAAGTCAGCCATTTTAAATAAGTTATTTCGATTTTGGAGGATTTTCATCAAAAAATGTATTTCAACTATTTTCCAGAACTTTCTTTTCCAATTTTGATGGTCTATTAACCTTTCCTGGGGCTATGTGAGGTCCCTTGTAAAGTTTGGGCCCGATTGGTTCAGCCGTTTTGACGTTTAATGCATACAAACGAAAAAAACAACAACAAAAAACATACACCCAGACAAGCCAAATATATATTTAGATTATATTAAACAATATGATTAGGAACCCATTTCGTCACAGCCGAGAATTTACTTTATTTTATTTATTATGTTAATCTGAAATTTTATCATGCAAGCTTTTCCGTCGCAAAATAAAAGTAATTTTCATGAAACTTATGAGAAAGAGTTTATTATTTTAAAATTTTCTTGTTTCTCTGAACAATGATTCTTAGTTTAGGTTTTATGAGGGGAAACTGGAATCCATTTGTTTCAATTTCACTATTTCTAATGATATTATAATTCTATACTTTTTACAAAACATAAAATATAAATAAATAAATAAACTTAATGTTTATTTGAAAAAAAAGTTCTACCCTATAATTAGAATATTATATTACTTTGATCTATCAGATGATCACATGCAAATTAACATTAATAATTCAGTAATATCATTTTGTAGAAGAACATAGGGGTGAGGTTGATCTAAGGTTGATAATCCCAGTAAAGGGTTGATTGGTTGATCTAAGGTTGATAATCCCAGAAAAGGATCGATTGGTTGATCTAAGGTTAATAATCCCAGTAAAGGTCAATTGGTTGATCTAAGGTTGATAATCCCAGTAAAGGGTCGATTGGTTGATCTAAGGTTGATAATCCCAGTAAAGGTCAATTGGTTGATCTAAGGTTGATAATTATAGTGAAGGGTCGATTGGTTGATTTAAGGTTGATAATCCCAGTAAAGGGTCGATTGGTTGATCTAAGGTTGATAATCCCAGTAAAGGGTCGATTGGTTGATCTAAGGTTGATAATCCCAGTGAAGGGTCGATTGGTTGATCTAAGGTTGATAATCCCAGTGAAGGTTGATTGGTTGATCTAAGGTTGATAATCTTATTAAAGGGTCGATTGGTTGATCTAAGGTTGATAATCCCAGTAAAGGGTCGATTGGTTGATCTAAAGTTGATAATCCCAGTAAAGGGTTGATTGGTTGATCTAAGGTTGATAATTATAGTGAAGGGTCGATTGGTTGATCTAAGGTTGATAATCCCAGTGAAGGGTTGATTGGTTGATCTAAGGTTGATAATCTCATTAAAGGGTCGGTTGGTTGATCTAAGGTTGATAATCCCAGTGAAGGGTCGATTGGTTGATCTAAGGTTAATAATCCCAGTAAGGGGTCGATTGGTTGATCTAAGGTTAATAATCCCAGTGAAGGGTTGATTGGTTGATCTAAGGTTGATAATCCCAGTGAAGGGTCGATTGGTTGATCTTAGGTTGATAATCCCAGTAAAGGGTTGATAGGTTGATCTAAGGTTGATAATCCCAGTAAAGGGTTGATTGGTTGATCTAAGGTTGATAATCCCAGTAAAGGGTTGATTGGTTGATCTAAGGTTGATAATCCCAGTGAAGGGTTGATTGGTTGATCTAAGGTTGATAATCCCAGTTACAATAGTTCTGTTGATACCTGCTACAATAGTTCTGTTGATACCTGCTAGAATAGTTCTGTTGATACCAGCTACAATAGTTCTGTTGATACCAGCTTCTTTCAAAACAATGGGAGCTTTGCAATTTTTAAATTTTGAAAAATGTTTAATTTAGAGCTGAAACATAATTCATAATTTAATAAAATAGTTTTTATATAGAATTATGATAAATATTGTAAAACATAATTATCTAAATTCGAACTTTTTCTTTGTAAAGTTTCTTGAATTTATAAATAACTGGTTTTTTTACAATTAAATGCTACAAAAATTTGAAAGCTACAGGAGGTTTTTAAAAAAAAGTGTATTTTTCATTTTATTAAAAAATAGATAAATAACGTTAGAAAAAAGTCCAATAATTCTTGAAAATCCTATATTTGTCAAACAATAAAAAAAATATAAAATCCTACAAAAATACGTTAGAACAAGGTCTTCTCTTTAAAAAAAAGCCAATTTAACCAATCATGGAAACTACAAGATCGTTTGAAAAATGTGCATTTGAATAGATCTAATAAATACTTTAACATTAAATTAGACTTAGAGATTCAAGTCATGACTTTAAATATTCCAATGAACATGAGACTGCATAACAACTAAGCAGTGTAAACAGACCCATTTCAATAAATAAGTAATTTAATAATCATGAAATAGAACAAAAGATAATTTGCAAATATTCACTTTTTAGAAAATGTTTAAAGAAAATTATTATTCCTTGAGATTGTTTCTGTCATGAAGATTAAAAAACTGTTTAGTTTATATAGTGTATAAAGTGGTGGTGGGGGTCTATCTAATTAATGAACTTTAGCATAAATCGGAGGGGGGGGGGGGGGCAGGCTTGTTTAAGGAGGGGTATTAACCTGAATTGGACATAAACAATACTCTTTTTTTAAAAAAAATACTGAATTACAGTTTACAATTAAATAAAAACAATTTTTTTTCTGTTCATTCCTCTGAGTTCAGTTATAAAATCTCTAATGTATTTAGATTCTCGTACTTCAAGTAAACTTCTCCCAAGGTCCCAAACCTTATCAAGTACGCTAACTTTTAGATGGTAGAGTTCATGTCCAGGAAAGTTTAAATGTTCTCCTGTAGGCTGGTTTGTATGGAGATTTCTAATGTAACCAATTTGGTCTCTCACTCTTTCATCTCAAGATCTTGTTGTCTGTCCTATATATTGTAGTTTACACTGCTCACATGTAATACAGTAAACTACATATCTGGTCTGACAGTTGAAAGTTCCATTCATCTCAATCTTCTTGCTGGTATTAGAGGATTGCATAACTGTTCCAGGCTCTATGTAGGGACAAGTTGGGCAATATAAACCACAAGGTTTCATACCAGGTATTAGCCTCTTTGGCCTCATTCTTGATGGAGGATCTGGAATTCTGGCTCTGATGAGTTTATCCCTGAGATTAGGTGGTATCCTATAGGGAACCATAGGTGGATTTTGAAAAACCTCCTTCATCCAAGGATCCTGGACCATGGTTCTCCAATGTTTCTGTATGATGGAGGAGATACAAGGCAGCTGGGGATTAAATGAGATAGAGAATATAACTCGATCTGGTTTCTCCTTTTTCTCCACTTTCTTTAAAGCAACTGCTCTAGGTATAGCTTTGGCTCGGACTATTGCAAAGTCCACAATTGATGAATTGTAAGCCCTGCTGAGAAGAAAATCCCCTAGTTTTAAGAATTTTGCATCCCTAAGTTCTGGTTTGCTGCAAATTCGTATACAATTCTGTATGCAAGTGATTAAGGTATGTTGTTACAGATATGTGCTGGGTGGCAAGATGATGGAAGCAGGTACATGAGGTACATACATCTATCTGTGGGTTTTCTGTAGAGATCTGTTTTGATTTTTCCATCTTCAATGTACAGTTTTGTGTCCAATGAACATGAGGCTGCATAGTAATTGTGCAGTATAAACAGACCCATTTCACCAAATAAGTAATTTAATAACTTAAGAGTAAAGTAAGTTCTGATACAATATCAAAAACTTTATTGCCGTCTTCCTATACTACAGTTTCCTGGTAATCACTGGATCAAAGGTTTTTCTTTTTTCTTCTTGTGTTTATATAAAGACATTTTTTTCAAATTACCCTGTAGATAGAGATTGGTTTTTATGAGCAGGATGCATCACTTGAAGAATGATAATAATATCTGGTAATTAAACTTTTATTCCACACTTTCCCGGAATTGCATTATAGTTTACATCCTTTTTATAGAATCCAGGAAACAATAAATTACAATTCTTTTTCATTAAATGACAATTTACACATTTATTTACAGAATTAGTGAATTACTTGCTGAAGTACTCGGCTTTGCCCAGGTTACTCATAGTTACTCCAGCTGTTTACCCGCGCGTTGTCTTAAATTTCAAAATATTTAAATTTTTAGCATATTTCACCCCTGGGGTACCCACACAGGTTCCCACAAAAATATCAGCCAATTTGGTACAGCCGTTTGGCCAGCTATGGCGATCATAAACATTAGCAAAGAGTTTTATCATAAAGATATATTCTAGTCTTATCGGGCGCTTCTCCCTCATTTCCTATGAACAACTTTAGCTTATAACTGTTGCTCTGAAACTAACAATTTAAAATCATTCTCAAATTATCAAAAATAATAATAATAGACTTTTTTCTCGGGCAATATTTTTCAACTTAAAGGTCTATACTCCATAAACGTTCCCTGGGGAATGGAGAGTTGTTAAACAAAGATTGGACTCGATCGGTTCAACTGTTTTGACATTGTTTTTTGATACAAACAGATGTACAACCAAACAGGAAAAGCAGGCAAAGTATATTATAGAAGTATTCATTGGTAAAAGTCATATTGTGGAAGACGATGCCTGGCCGCGTTAAACAAGTTCCTCAAGATTCAACAGAATGAGATAGAACAGATACGGGGTTTTCAACCTGTTCCGCCTCATCATAATACTCCTGCAGCTGACACTCTTCCAGAAGTTATTCCTGAAGAACTCTCATCTTGCCCAATGGTTCTTATACGCAAGGATGGACTTGTTGCTCCTCTAGCCCCCCTCTACGAAGGTCCTTACAAGGTTTTAGCCCGCTCCCTTAAAACTTTTCAGCTCCAAGTTGGCAAGAGAGTAGAAGTGGTTTCAGTTCAACACGCCTCAAACCAGCTTTCACAGCAGATGATGAGGCTCTAGTAGAACCTCCACGCTGGGGCAGACCCCCACGCCAACCTCCTCCGGTTCCTCCTGATCCCCCTAGACGTAGAGGACGACCTCGAAAAGTTGTTGCAGAATCCTCCGCCTTTACTCCGCCAAAGAGAAAAAGAGTAACTTCTAACCTAAAACCAAAGATTTTACACCAAAGGCTTCAACATTAAAAGAGTTTATATCGCTAGTCTCCGCCTTCATTCTCTGCCTTCAGCCTCCGACTTCATCCTCCGGCCTCTCCGCTGGGGGGGGGGGGATGTGGAAGACGATGCCTGGCCGCGTTAAACAAGTTCCACAAGATTCAACAGAATGAGATAGAACAGATACGGGGCATAGTACTGAAAAAACATCTACACGTGTGATATCGATAATCTAGTAATAAGTTATAAGAAATGTATATACTGGAAGTTTTTTATGCGTTTTTATTAGAGTCTGACTCACGTCCTCTATAATATTTTCTTAAATTATTAATTAATTTATTTTTAATTTACAAACCTTTCAAAGATTGCATGGTGAGCCCCAAACTTAGCTGCAAACTGTAATTATAAATTCAGAAATATTGAGAATTTGAATAGTTGTTGTAAACAAAACTGTAGCAGTAGGAATCGTAGGCACACATGCTAATAAATTACTTTTCATATATTAGATTTAGATTTTTCAATTTTTAAAGTTAATTCCATTTCCAGATAGTTTGCTAAAGATAAGAAGAAAAAGTTTTGAAGACCTCATTTCTCCCTCTTAGTGGAGGTGAGAGGTCGTCAGGGTAGAACTCATGTATTGTGTAGATTTTAATGGAGGTAAGGTAACCTACTTTTAACACAATTATACTATTTAATCTACCTCTATATTTACTACTATTTTATCTACTTCTACTTTATCTACTTTATCTACTTTTTAATCTACTACTTTATCTACTATTATTTTATCTACAATTGTATCTACTTCTATTTAATCTAATACTATATCTACTACTATTTAATCTATCATTTTATCTTCTTCTATTTAATCTATTACTGTATCTACTATTATTTTATTAACAATTGTATCTACTTCTATTTAATCTAATACTATATCTACTACTATTTAATCTATTATTTTATCTACTTCTATTTTACATACTACTTTATCTACTTCTTTATATACTACTGTATCTACTTCTTTATATACTACTGTATCTACTTCTATTTTATATACTACTGTATCTACTTCTAGTTTATCTACTCCTGTATCTACTTCTATTTTATCTACTCCTGTATCTACTTCTATATTATAGACTACTGTATCTACTTATTTATATACTACTTTATCTACTTTTATTATATACTACTGTATCTAATACTCTTTTATCTACTATATTGCATCTACTTCTATTTCATCTCCTACTGTATCTACTTATTTATCTACTCCTACTAATATGTATCTACTTATTTATCTACTACTATATCTACTTCTATTTTATCTACTACTGTATCTACTTCTATTTATCTACTCCTGTATCTAAATTCTGTTTTATCTACTACTGTATCTACTTATTTATCTACTCCTGTATCTACTACTATTTATCTACTACTGTATCTACTTCTATTTATCTACTCCTGTATCTACTACTATTTCTCTACTACTGTATCTACTTCTATTTATCTACTCCTGTATCTACTTCTATTTATCTACTACTGTATTTACTACTATTTATCTACTCCTGTATCTACTACTATTTATTTACTCCTGTATCTACTTCTATTTATCTATTCCTGTATCTACTTCTATTTATCTACTACTGTATCTATTTATTTATTTACTCCTGTATCTACTTCTATTTATCTACTACTGTATCTATTTATTTATCTGCTCCTGTATCTACTACTATTTATCTACTCCTGTATCTACTTATTTATCTACTCCTGTATCTACTTATTTATCTACTCCTGTATCTAAATCCTGTTTTTCTAGAAAAGTTTAGCAAAGTTAATTCTTGATTTTCCATGTTTTTATGTCAGAAGAATTAAGCCTTCACCATGTTTAGAGTTGAAGAACAAGGCTTGGAGAAGAGAACATATTTTAACATTGTTATTATTTAATCTTTAATATTAGATCTACAAAAGGTTGTTTTCTAAAATCTTTTTCATCAGATTGAAAAATGTATTCCAGGTAAGGTAATTTTTCAGTAATTTTAAAATAAAACATTTTTTAGCTAAACAGACAACTTTTTATTCAACCATTTTCACCATTTTGATAATTTCTCCTTTGCTTCTAAAAGGCAAGAAATGCGCAAGACACTTTTGCAGGGAACCGCAAATGCAAATAAACAGTTTAAAGAAAGAAAAACACGGATATCATTTTCGATTAGACAAAGATTTCATGGGTATCGTTGTTAATCGGGTATTTGCAAGAAGGATTACTTGACATTAAGCAAAAAGTCCCTTTAATCTATAGTTACGTTGTTCACATCTTTTATATTGAAAAAATCATGTTCATAAATATCACTTTTCTTTATTGGAAATATAAACAGTTTTATTGCAAAAAGTGGCTAAAATATGTGCTAAAATATGTGCTGAAAAAACTCTGCAAATTTATAAAATAAATGCAAACAAGAGTTGAATGCTGATGCCAAAGCGTGATCAAGTTTTTTTTGAATGACCGGTTATTAAAGACACATCTTCCATTTGCGGGCACTTTTTGGTCCACTCTTTTATTTAAGTAGAAAAACAATTAGATCGTTGTATATTTAATAAAATATTAATTATTAAATGTTCAGCATATTGATATGTATGTATGTATGTATTCAATTGTTTATAATAATCAATATTGTCTGAATCAGCTCTAGAAGTTGTTTTGACTGGATGTGATTCCCTCAATACTTGTTTATACTATTTAGTTTTGCTTAATCTCCGTTTAGTCATACTTCTTATATTTCCCTCATGCTGTCCTCAACAATATATTCATACTTCTTATATTTCCCTCATGCTGTCCTCAACAATATAGTACTACTTCTTATATTTCCCTCATGCTCACCTCAACAATATATTCATACTTCTTGTATTTCCCTCATGCTGTCCTCAACAATATATTCATTCCCCCCTTATATTCCCTCATGCTGTCCTCAACACTATATTCATACTTCTCCTTATATTCCCTCATGCTGTCTTCAACAATATATTCATACTTCTTATATTTCCCTCATGCTGTCCTCAACAATATATTCATACTTCTTATATTTCCCTCATGCTGTCCTCAACAATATATTCATACTTCTTATCTTTCCCTCATGCTGTTCTCAACAATATAGTCATACTTCTTATATTTCCCTCATGCTGTCCTCAACAATAAATTCATACTTCTTGTATTTCCCTCATGCTGTCCTCAACAATAATTCATTCTCCCCCTTATATATCCCTCATGCTGTCCTCAACAATATATTCATACTCTTCCTTATATATCCCTCATGCTGTCCTCAACAATATATTCATACTCCCCTTATATTTCNTCCCCTCATCCCCTGTCCGCCCTCCTCATCCCCTGTCCGCCCTCCCCTCATCCCCTGCCCACCCTCCCATCATCCTCGGCCCACCCTCCCCTCATCCCCTGCCCGACCTCTCATCTTCTAAACATTAATTTCTTATGATCCCTAATGAGTGACACTCTTTTCTATTTAGCTATGTCAGGATTTTTAGAATGCATCCAAGCCCCGTTTGCCAACATC
This sequence comes from Eurytemora carolleeae, assembly GCF_000591075.1. Lineage (NCBI taxonomy): Eukaryota > Metazoa > Arthropoda > Copepoda > Calanoida > Temoridae > Eurytemora > Eurytemora carolleeae. Next base: position 205,565 of record NW_019396062.1, on the reverse strand, counting down.
TAGGTGAACCGCACATGGTTAAGCTAGATAGATAGTCATGGAAGGGGAGGTTTCCCATAATCAGAAGTCTTACGTGAGGGGGAGGGGAAGGGGGGATGAGGGGAGAGGGATAGTGAGGAGGGAGAGGGGTACATGGCACATGAATAAGAAATCTCTAATATTTGGCTGGGTTTTGAGATTCTGTACATTCTCAGAAAAATAAGTTTATTACAAAATTGCCACAGTGAATAGTGATCAAAACATATGATAGAAACTAAAAACACTTGATTTGTAGTTTAAAATGTTTATGATTATTTCCCCAGAAAAGTAAAAGTGAGTTTCGACACTTCAAATTCGACCCAGTCTTGAAAACTCTTTCAACTTTTAATAGCAGCCTGGATCATATTTGTTGCGTGTGTGAACCTCGGGATCAAGAATTGTTCTCCATCTTATTCAGTCCTACGGATTATTTCAATTTCTCTTCGATATCTCATGCAGGGTTAATTTTATTGAGAGTTCAAGCATTTATCCTTGAATTTAAAAGTTCCTACACTGGATATCGAGACCAAGCGTTGACGATTATCATTAATCCACAGAGAAGTTCCAACCTCTGCTTTTATGTTTTAGAAGCTGTGTGAAATATTTATTCTTTTAATTCATATCTTCATCTCATGGACTTATACAGGTGCACTTGCATTATTCAGTAATCTAAGTACACCATAGATTATAGATAACGCTGTACTTTCATCAGAGACAGTAAATTATTCAAAACATAAATCTTGGAATATTATAAAATATTCTCCCAGAAAAAAATTATTTGAGAAATATCCAAAACCAAAAATAATCTGTAAGAACGACAACTTCTTAAAGGGAGTGACTGGCAATGTATGGTAGTTGAACTGAGAATGTAGTTTTGTGGAAATTTTTTAGGAATTATTTGAGACCTATGAGAGGTTTATATACGGTGCAAATTTATCCAGCAAGAACACAAATAAATTATTGAAATTCCTCATAAATTATTAATTTCTGAGAGATGATTTTGAAAATCGATTTTTTAAAAATCATTACGAAAAATGTAGTAAAAATTATAAAGTATACTTATTAGTTGTTTAGAAAAAGGTTAAGTTAATAAAAATTAACTATAAGTGATCTTATCCAGTTTTGGTTTCTGTAATGTCTCATTGTTCACAAACATTTCTGTAATTTCCAGGAATTTTTATTAATTTATTGAGAAAATTTCGATTGAGAACTATGTTCCTAAAAAACTACTTAGTTTACTGTAGATTTTTTTTTTACATTTTTTGTCTTCGTTATTTTATAATTTAAAAAATTTATTTAAAAAAAACACACCTAAATGGATGATTTTGAACGACGGCTTTGCGCTCAAACTCAGAAATTATACGTCATTAAACATTTTATTTGTCTCCAATGAATCCAAAAAAATTTCTATACAATTCTATAGTCTCAGTTCAACTATAATCCATTGCCGGTCACTCCCTTTAACTTAAAAGAAAAAGTAAACAAAATGATTGCAAACATTTTTAATTATTATAAAAGTTGGATAAGGGTGTAAGTATGGTGAATGAATTTGCAGTTTCAAAAAGAATTGAATATTGAAGTTCCAATCATTTATTAAAAAATTATAGACGATTTTTCATTTGTTTGAATTTCACCATTTTTAATGGTATCTTAATTCTTTACTTTTTACAAAACAAAAATTAACTTAATGTTTATTTGAAAAAAAGTTGAAAGTTCTACCCTATCATTAGAATATTATACTACTGTGATCAATCAGATGATCCTATGCTAATTAACGTTAATAATTCAGTGATTTCCCTTTCCCTATATCAGCCATTCTAAAGAGTAGCGTTTTTATTTTTTAAGTCACCCTCCAATCTTCATGCAAAGATGGAAATGGCCTAATAGAGTATCAATTACTATAGGTGGCCATAGAGAAACGGACCGATTATACATGACGTCACAAGTGTCAAATATAACAAGGAAAACAACATTTTCTCCCATTAGTTGACATGTTTATCAAGATTAAATAAAAAAGTGTATAAACAGAAAGTAAAGAACACAATGTTGCACTAATTTTACTGTAAGATAAGCACTTTATTATCACTATTTTTAATAATTTGCTCAGACACATCAAACTGTTGACACTTGTGACATAAGAATACAGCTGTACTCAGAGTGTACAAATTCTACGTTGCCATCTATTGTACATGACAATCTATTTGGAAATGCCAAATTCTCAAAACTACCCTTGAAACCTTTATCTGATTAATGTATAAGATATATTTCAAGTTTTGCTAGTTTTAAAAGTGATTATTTCTGATAATTCCCATATGTTTTACTGCAGTAGAAATGTACAAATAATCAGTTTTTAATCTTGTAAACGTACAATGATACCTAATTCATAGTTGACCAGACAAAGCTTTAAGGATACCGTTGTGAATCGTGCACTGCCATCATTGCATAGAGGGTCACTTGATATTACACGTACAGTCCCTTTAAATTTATAGATTGAACTGACAACCAACTTAATATAAAAATGAAAGAAGAACAGGAAAACTATCAGGAAAATATAATTTTTATCAGAACAAATATGTTTATGATTTGAACTAAAGAACTGTAGGGTGAGAAAGTTATCATTTTTATTAATTTTTTTTTGTTTCTGTATAATTTCCTGGCAAACTAGATATCTTTAAATCCCAGGTATTTGATAAGCTGGGCGGATACAGCGAACATCTCTTTTTAAATGTCGTTTATTAATGAGATATTAAAATCTAGCCAATTATGGGGTGGAATTAATCCGCGTACAGTACGTGGATAGGGCAGGTCCTGTACAGTACGAGGATAGGGCAGGTCCGATACAAATTTATTCAAGGATTCGTTTAAACCCGAATTTTATAGATTTGGGAGGAATAAATAATAGGTCAAAATTAAGATGTTGATCTATTATTATAAAAATTTTATTATGTAAAACACTAACTTAAGGGCCCGGCGTTGCCAGTGGGAAAAAAAAATTAAAAAATATNAGACCAATTGGTTCAGCTGTTTGGCCGGCTATGTGCACCATATATGAATGTCTTGTTTTATTATATAGATTTCTGAAAATATTAATTTGTTATATTTTGCATTCACGATTTTTTATAACTAGCAGTAAGTTACCTTTCAATATAACAGATTGCGGCTTTATTTTAGAAACATAAAGTAGGAGTTTTTACAACTGTTTAATTGAAATTTAGACAGAAATTTGTTTTCAATCCTGTTTCATCTGGTTTCATCTAATTTCGACTCAAAATACTTAAGATTAAAATATGCATAATTCATGAATTCGGACTCAAATTTAATCTTTGTTTTTCATAAAACAATAACTTTAACAATAAGTTTTTTTATGTTTCTTTTTTAGATTTTAGATTTTTTCATAGATTTTGAACCAAAGAGAATAGAATTAGAGGGGAATTTAGAGAATCTCTCGGTATGAATTTTTTCAGTCCCTTTCAGCCTGAAAGGGAGTTCAAAGTGTACAAATCATGTAAATGTTCACAAATTATATGCAGTAGAGTACAATAATACAGTATGTTCCCTAGACTATCCATTTCAATTTCGAATTTTTTAAAGCTCTTAAATAAACTTTATAATGAATTAGGTGAATAAATAACATCATTTGATTTATAGTTATAACGGAAAATCATCGTTTGTAAAGTGGAAGGCATAGAGTCTATGTAAAATGATCATTGGTCAATTATAAAACCAGCCTATTTTATAATTTGGTTTTCTTTAAATATTAATTTTAGATTTTCTATAATTCGATGTTCCAGGGCCCAAAAGGTTATATGGTGCAAATATGTGAAGTACACCTGCAGTATGGAAACAGTACAACAAAATGGCCGTTTACACTTTTTTCTAGTAAATTCCCCTCTAATATATATTCTATTCTCTTTGTTTTGAACTGAAGAGGGTCGGTCAATCCAGACCCAAAATATAATTTCCAAAAATATTGAAATAACATTTTTTACTACAACACAAATCTTTAAATGATATATATCTCACACTGTTTTTCTGCTTTAGAAATTGTAAATTGGCGATAAAGTCCAAAATAGGACCGAAAAGGTTGGCTCAGCTCGGATATTGAAATGTACATCTGTTGTGCGTGATCTATAATTAGTGAACATAACATTGTACATATATGTTCAATTTATCTAAATTCTATTTATGATTTTACTTTTTACTGTAACCAAGGATGATATAGAATACGGATATGAGATTGACTTATAAAGCAACCTGTCAATGCAAATAAAACAACGGTTGGCATTTTAAAAATAAAAATAGTTTTCCAATGTTAGACAATATTCCTATTTGTGTCGTATCTTTACTATGCATAACATATGACAGAATTTGGAATATTATGCAATGCAATGCAATGCGTTGAGTTACCTACAAATTTAGTCTTGTTGGTTAAACAGACCCAGATAGCAACACTTGAACTTTACAGGATGCATCATGCAATACATGTACTTTATGTATTTATGTACACAATTGCGTATTTCCTACAGATGGCAGCAGGGGGAGAAAGGAAAATAAAAATGTTTCCATGTGTTCTAAAAGGTTCAAAAATGAGTTGTCTGCTATAAACAATTTAGGCAGAAGGTTTCTACCTGACATCCGCAGCTCATCTATATATTATCTTTGACGGTAATAGATACTTACCACAATCTCTAATTTTCTAATCCTTATACCTTTGCAACCTGATGTCGTAGATCAATGATATTTCAAAGTTCAGAAAATCAAAGTTTAAAATATCAAAGGTTCATTCCTATCAGGTTGCATAGATATTTAGTAATGGGAATATTAGAATTTGTGGTGAGTATTCAGTTCCTTTGATCAATTTGTTACATGTATTGAATGCATTTTCATTTTTTTAAAATTGATAGAAATATTTTTTATCAATAAAAATAGACAATTTCTAACCCATCATTAGAATATCTGCCAGACCTATCAATCAATTGATCGCATTCAAATTATCATTAATTTTTCATAAAAGTAAACATGAATCTTTATCAAACAGAAATATTCCTAAATGCTTTTTTACAAGAAAAACAGTTAACTTTCAGAAACTGATTTTCTGAACCAGCAATAACTGTCAAGTTAGATTTGAGTGATGTAATGTAATACAAATTTATCAATGTGCAATACACATACGATTAAGTATGAGCAGAATAAATTGATTTTAATATAAATAATAAGTAATCAATTAATTTGTTAATTTTGTGATAGCCCAAGAAAATTGTGTCTTTGCCACAAACTCATATTTTCTAATCCCTATATCTATTTTCTAAACCCAATGGCGTAGGCACTTAGATATTTCAATTTATGAATTCTGTTAGATGAAATAATATAAGTTTGAAATATCAAAGATTTACACAATCAGGTTGAAAAGATGTAGAATTAGAAAATTTGAGTTTGTGGCAAAGACTCAATGTCTTTGTTAAAAATTCAAATTTTCTTGATGCAATTGTTCAAAATAGAAATAGAAGTATATAAAACAGGAATAAAAGTATATAAACAGAATTAAAAGTAAATAAAACAGGAAAACAAACATGGCAGTAGGTAAGCAAATTTGTTGACGGCTAGAAAACGAGATTCTTAAGATGAACTGATAATAGGCCCACTGGAATCAGTCGATGAAGAATATATATTTCCCAACAATATTTCCCGATTGCAACAGAATGAACCCCCGCCCGTCTCAAAAATCGATAACAAAAAATTCTCTTATTTCCTGAAAAAAGATTACATTATTGATAACGTGTACAAATGTTAATGTTGTGATGAATGTTAATAATGAAAAAATCCTTACGATCTATTTGTGGGTGATAAAGCTAGGGGTTAACAGTGGTTGAACAGTACTAAAAGACGTTTTAAACTTCTGAAATAAGATGACAATTGATTATTAACGAAAGTCACTAATTCTTTATAGGAAATTATTCTTTGTTTAACTTTTGAAAAATAAATTCACAATACGCAAGTTTTGTCAGAGAGAACAAAGAAAAGGGGGTTAAAATTGTTTGGTTTGGTGTCCCAATATACAGAAACAGAAGTATGTAAAACAGGAAAATGAACATGGTAACATGGTAAATAAGTTTGAAACAGAAACAGAAGTATGTAAAACAGGAAAATGAACATAGTAACATGGTAAATAAGTTTAAAACAGAAACAGAAGTATATAATATATAAATATATATATATATAGCAGGAAAATGAACATGGTAACATAATTAACAAGTTTAAAACACAAGAATAGTTTTAGTAAAGTTTAATTGAGTTTAATTATGAGTATAATTGAATAATGTCTGATGATAACAGTTCTAAACCAGAACAAAATTATTATAATTAATAATGTTCAAAACTTGTTAAAACTTCTGTTCGAATGTGAGTTGTGGATTTCATATACTATTGTATCTAATTCCTGATTTTCTAGAAAGTTTTAAAAAGTTTATTCTTGATTTTCCATGTTTTTATCTAAGAAGAATTATGTCTTCATCTTGTAAAAAGAGAAATATAGAAGAGAGAAGAAATTAGGTTAAAAAGTAAAGCTAAAAGTATAAAGTAACTAAGGACTATGTCCTAAACTGAACAGGATTGGATTGATTAACACTGCTATGTTCGGCAGCTCCTGGCCGGCTTATTATGGCTCACAGCTGGCTCATCAAAAATCTAATTCTAAAATCTCCTTTTCTCCGTAAAATTCTTAAAAAGGTTCCTTTATAATCTCAATAAACTTTTCTAAATTGTTTGAAACTGTGAAACCTGAGTAAGGTATGTTTAGTATTTATATTACATTTTAACACTAGAGCTCATTTCCAAGCTTATTTTAACATATTGGACAATTCTTCAAATATTTTCTTTTTAAACATTTTACAATAGGTCTGAAAACTTGCAGTTCAAACTATAATTCATAATCCTAAAATGTTTGTAACCCAGTGTCGTAGATATTTTATATTTGAAAACATGATTTCTGCAGGGTTAAATAGTTTTAAAGTTTATAATACTAAGTATCCAAGGTTGTTTAGCGCCTATCTTCTATTAGTACTTTTATTTGTTGCTTAATCTTTTAACATTTTCTCTTCGATAAAACAATAATAATTTTTTTGCGGATTTACAATTAATTTCGCGGATTAACGAAATTCCATTTTTTTTTGAGACAAGTTTATTATTTATGTGCATCCACCCTTCCTGGGGTCATGTGAGGTCAAACAAAATGCTACTTTTTTTCCTTTGGGACAATTTCAGCAAAAGTTTCCTCATATTGGAATTTTTAATTTTGGCTAAATTTTTAAAGATTATTCTCCAGCTGAATGTGGAATTGAAAACAATTATATTAAATTTGTTTTACTCTACCATATTGAAGATAAACTCCTTGCATTCTATTAGTATAAAACTTGAATGCATATATATATACAATAAATATCTAACAAAAAGAATATTGGCAGGATTCAATAAAACCGTTCATATATTTCTTTATGTTATTCAAATACAACATTTAAGTTCTAACTTCTAAGAAATGGAAATCTGATTCAGGGGTTTAAACACTTGAGAACTTTAAAACTTTAAAGGAATGTATCTCCAAAAAACTGTAAAAGTATTTACGTTTGAGCCCAATTAACATTTATTTTGCTATTTTAAACTTTTTTGTTTGACCTATTCTGATTAACGATACACAGTTGACCTGCATTTCTTCCTAAACGTAGAAAACAGAATGTTACTGTTCAAACTTTACAATATTATAAATCATCAAGTTTTCCAGTTTCCGACTTATAGATTATATATGGAAATTCCTTGTTTTGTAGACGATGAAATCCCCGAGGGAGGATTATTAAATCCACAAATAAGTAGCGTCGGATTCTTTAAACCGAGAAGACCTACTCAACTTCCTCTCCTTTAATACACTCGTTATTCATTATGTATTTATTTCAGAAGCAATAAATGTACTTCTACAGTTTCAACTTTCATATAGCGTCAAATCCAATCAGGATTCACTCATGGCAACGACAACGGCGGCAGGATCTTATCTCTTAGTCTATGTCACCCCCATGGGATCCATTGAGGGTACCATGGCCAGCTACAGCAAAACAGCGAATAGATTTATCATGCAGATAATCTTATTTATTCTTTGTAAATTCAGAAGAAAAAATTCGCTCCTTCCTAATTTTTTTCGAATGTGGTTGTTTTAAATTTTTGCCTTTCAACAGAATGAGATTTAGATTTTTTTTGTTTTGTCTCATTTTTAAGGAAAAAAAGTCTAGACATCATTATTAATCAACGAAAAGATTATCTTAGAAATTTTCCAGAAACTTTAGAATTTATTCAAATAAACATCTAATAAAAACGACGGGTCCTCTTTAATTCTATATCAACATGTTTGATTTTCATTTTACATTAAATGAATTAATTTTTTGATTTTTTAACACTATTTCTGTAAAAAAAGGAGATCAATGCTAGATCCTGAGATCTGTATAAGATAGAGATCAATACTAGATCCTGAGATCTGTATAAGAAAGAGATCAATGCTAAATCCTGTGATCTGAATAAAATAAAGATCAATGCTAAATCCTGAGATCTGTATAAAATAGAGATCAATGCTAGATCCTGAGATCTGTATAGGATAGAGATCAATGCTAGATCCTGAGATCTGTATAAGATAGAGATCAATGCTAGATCCTGAGATCTGTGTAAGATAGAGATCAATGCTAGATCCTGAGATCTGGATAAGAAAGAGATCAATGCTAGATCCTGAGATCTGTATAAGATAGAAATCAATGCTACATCCTGAGATCTGTAAAAGATAGAGATCAATGCTAGATCCTGAGATCTGTATAAGATAGAGATCAATGCTAGATCCTAAGATCTATATAAGTTAGAGTTCAATGCTAGATCCTGAGATCTGTTTAAGATAGAGATCAATGCTAGATCCTGAGATCTGTATAAGTTAGAGTTCAATGCTAGATCCTGAGATCTGTTTAAGATAGAGATCAATGCTTGATCCTGAAATCTGTATAAGTTAGAGTTCAATGCTAGATCTTGAAATCTGTTTAAGATAGAGATCAATGCTAGATCCTGAGATCTGTATAGGATAGAGATCAATGCTAGATCCTGAGATCTGTATAAGAAAGAGATAAATGCTAAATCCTGAGATCTATATAAGTTAGAGTTCAATGCTAGATCCTGAGATCTGTTTAAGATAGAGATCAATGCTAAATCCTGAGATCTGTTAAGGATAGAGATCAATGCTAAATCCTGAGATCTGTATAAGAAAGAGATCAATGCTAAATCCTGAGATTGTATAAGTTTATATTGTCGATAGTTGATGCGGTTATGTACCATACAAACCAAAAGTTTTTGCCTCTGAACTGATATCTTTTCCCCCTGAACTGTAGAATTGGTCAACTGTAGATTGAGTGACCTGAGTAGTAAGAATGTATATTGACGAGACATTAATACTGTTTGAAGGAGTTATTATTACCCTACTGAAGAAGGAACATTTTGTTTTCTTTTATGAATATATTCATGTATATTAATATATCCATTCATTGACAGACGATATCTAAGGGCATCCTGTAGAAATGTTGATAATAGTTTAAAATAAGTTTATTAATTCTTTTTAAAAGGATTGATTTTTTTTAAAATATTGAACATTATTTCTCTTATTTTGTCTGGAATAAGATGCTGCTGTTAATAAGGCCCATAGATAAAGATAGATTGCGCATAAGACGACATTTTTCATCTTGAAAGATATAAATGTACAGAGATGTTTTAAAGATATTCCTATTATATACAGAGCGTCCCATATCATATTAGATTATCTCCAATCTTGAACACCAAAATATACCCTTAATACTCGAAAAACTTATCATTTTCCGCAAGAAAATTCTTATATAAGCCTTATGTTATTTTTCAAAATGATTCATTCTAATGAAATTTTCTTATTAGTCCCGAAAATCGTAATTTAGACCCGTTCTCGGTCTAATATGATGTGGGACACCCTGTAGATTAACTAGGTCGGTTGTGAACATTGGCTGTTCTTATGTCATTGAGTACTTGTGGTGTACATGAGTTCTGAAGAGAGAAATTTAAGTTAGTTTAGTCCTTCTCATGTCCTTCTTCAGTTCTCGAAATAAAATTCACTCCTGATTGGTTTAATAATTATGAAATCCATTAAAACACCATTGAAGTACACTTTGACCCCAAGAAGTATGAGTTCGCGGACTGTACAATTCTTAGTGATTTTGCGTACATAAGCTATCTACGTTTATTTATTTATCTATGGTAAGGCCTGAGTTTTCAAGAAAAGTTTTCATTTAGCATGAAACTACACTCTAATTGTAAAATTCAATTTAGTAGCATCATTAGGGAGGGGTAGGAAAAAAAAACATTGCTAAAATGTTTAAAAAAAACTTTTTTATAAAATGCGTGATTTTTCCAGTTCCATGCATGATGCATGAGTGCAATGCAGTAGTCTATAGATTTATAGGTTTCAAGGGAGATATAAATATATAAGTATAAGTTTACACTGTTAGAGTAGGACACATTCATGCAGTAAAATAATGTTTTATATGATTTATATTATTTATAAAACATGTAAATGTAATTAGAACGAAAGACATTATGTCTGTATTGAAATATTTTCATATTTTAATCTCTCATTAAAATTCGTCAAAAATAGCGGAAAAGATTCAAATAATTTAAATACGAAGCCCAAAAAAGATAAAAATGCAACACATCTAAATTGAATAGGTTAAAGTTAAGACTCACTTGACATTAAAGGGAGTGTTCGCGAAAAATGAAAGGGGGTATAGGCTTAATGCGATAAAAAAGAGTTTTGATCGCTACTAATCTTACTTCTATATCTGTTGAGTTTATAAGGAGAAAATTGTTAAAGACGTCTCATACCGAATAATTTAGCGCTCATTCAAATTGAGAAAATTGCAACATACGACTTAGACCGTAAAAAAATCAATTTAATTTCAAACAAATCATTCAGATATTACAACCTATAGTCATCGATTATCTTTCGCCACATTTGTATATAGTTTATATTTTATAAAAATTTTTTAAGCGCTTTTTTATCGCATTAAGACTATACCCTTTTTTTCGCGAACACTCCCTTTTAATAAGAACCTCTAGCTTTTAAGATCCATCATAAGAAGTTACAAATTAATGTTATGTTGATTTTGTTCATAATAAAAAATAAATAAAAAATGTCATGTCGCCATTAGTTTTGAATTTTGAAAATCAGCAAGTTTAAATAACTATTTTTTTAAAATCCATATATATAAATTTCACAAGAAGTTCATTCATTTATATTAAATAAACTGAGCCGAAAACTTTAGAATGGGATATCCTTAATCCCGATCGGTTATTTAATCAGGAGATTAATAACAAAAGGTTAACAAGCATTATTTAATCTCGAGATTAAGAAAAAGAGGAGATCAAGCATTAATCTCGATATCCACCATTCTGAAGTTTTCAGCTCTGAGAAAACAGTGACTCAGAGTTGACAACCCTCCTGCTTTCAAGGTTCTAAATATTAGCCATCCTTAACCGGTCAAATCCTTATAATCTTTGAAACTCTTTTTATGTAAATTGTTCTAGATCAAAGTTTAAAATATCGAGGTTTACACCAAAAGGTTGCAAAGTTATAAGAATTCAAAGATTATGTTTTGTTGCGAATAATTCGTTTCTTCAGTTTCAACTTTCAAGTCTTTAGTCATGCTTTAAAATCTCAAACTTGCAGTTTTCAAGTCTATACAAATTTCCAGACATAATTTTTTTCTTTTACATTTACCCTTTTTTTGAGAATCAAGTTTCGAAACTGATTTTCTTGAATTATTTAAATTTTCTGTTGGAAAATTCCCGAGACTTTCTCAAATTAATTTTTCATAACAGTTTTGGATTCTATAAAATTTTATATTATAATCTTTAACTCAATTAGTTGAAACTTTTCAATTTTAAGGGAGTGTCCGGCTAGCAAGGGTATCTGAGCTGAGAGTGCAGTATTGTGAAGAAATATTTCAGGATTCAATTGAAACCTATGAGACGTTTTTACGGTGTATAATTGTTTGGCAAGAGCGCAAGATCTTTAAAATCCTCCTCTATTCTGAGCTGGGAACTTTTTAATGGATATCCTTTAATCCCGACTGCTTAATCCGAATATCCAGTGTGGAAACTTTTATTTTTATTCGGTAATCCACTCTTTTTCTCTCTCTTTGGATATTCGTGAATTGTTTTCTCCAATGAGAGTGCAAGAATATATTTCGTAAATTGTATTGACCAATGACAGCCTTGAAAATAAATTCTATCGACAATGAGAGGCCTCTGCAATCTCTAACAAATAAAGAATTTGCTGTCGGCTATTTTGTAAATTAATTGGCAAAGAAAAATATATATTAATTCATTTCACATTTTTTTTAAAACCAATTTTAACTAATGTATTAATACATAAATGTGTCAGAAATTAAGTGAAGGCTCTGGCGTTCCTAGAATCAAATTTGTTGATACTAATAATTAATCTTGAGACTAACATAATCTCGAGATTATGTAATTCTCGAGATTAGCAAAAAGAGAGGTAGTCCTAATATCCACCATTCTAAAGTTCCCAGCTCTGAAGGGTTAATTTTTTTAATTATTAAAACAAATTATTTAATAACAACGATGAAAAATGTAACACACCTACTTTAGTAAACTAATGACATGTGTAGGAATGAATTTCTCTAAAAAAATCATCGATGAAAGCCATTTTAGAATCGATTAATTTAATTTATCACCGTTATCTTTCACAGCTTGGTCATGGTCTTTTAAAAATTAGAAACTGTAGACGTAATTTCAAGGGACCCTTTGTCTGATTAAGGATGAATGAGTAATGATTATTTTTATGAATTAAAATTGATTAGAATGAGACAAATCAACGTTTTTCGAAATAGTAAAACTATAGCTTCATTGTTTTCTAAGATAGAGATTTGGAGAAGATATATACTGGCATGACGTTGTGACCTCATAACTCCTAGTTTTTATAATGTGCACAAGTATGTGAAAAGCAAATTTATCCGATAACGAAAAAGAAATTCAATTACAAGTTCAATTACAAATTACAACTTATTGGACTTTGAAACAGGACCTTCAGTTTACCGTGATGTAAACTGGATAATATCAGGAAACATAGGTAACATTTGCAAACAGTGTGTGTAGCCAATATGTGTTAAAACTTTAAACTATTTTCTTAGATTGAATAAGTTGCAGCATGCAACCATCTTCAACCTTTCAAATTAGACTTACAGAGCAGTGCATTTTCTTTAAACAAACAAAATCAAGGAAGAAAAATAGATTCTATTTGTTGCTCAAACAGAAGAAAACTGGACAGTGGATGGTGGAGGTGCCAATTTAGACAAATTCTGTAGAAATCAAAAAATTTGGCTTTCAGAGCGCTTCGCGCCCCTCTTCTATTTCAACTTCTAATTGTTGCTGTACCTGTTAGCACTTTTTCCTCTCACATTATAAAACAATAACAGAAAAAAACGCTGAATTTAGAGGCAATTTTTTAAATTCTGATTATTCATAAACCTTCCCTGCAGCTATGTATGGTCCCACACTAAATATATAGGCCGATTTGACGTTTCTTGGGCACAAACAAACAAGCATACAAGCTAAATATTTATATAGATGTAATGAACAATAATGAAAACCACATTATTAATGATAATTTATTTCAATGGAAACATTACATTCATATGAAGTTTTTCATGTCATAGGTTAAATACAGAAATATTAAAACAAACAGTACTTAAACACAGAGGGCCGGCGGGGGGGGGGGGGTCCAAGGAGAAGCTAGAGGATAAAATGTCTTCTATGAAATCTTTGAAATTATTGCATCAGGGTCTCTGATTTTTTTTTTGAATACATCTTGCAGATTTCTCTAGTGCCAGGTGAGAAGAAAGGGCTAAGATTGGGCTTACCTAATTTGTTTAAGAAAATTCTCAAATTCTCAATGTATGCTTTAGGTAAACCCCTGAAGCTTTAGTTGGCTGACTGAATAATTTTTAATTCCTTAATTACTAACTAAAGTGTTTTTTTTTCAATTCTTGTACTTTTTTTTAATGTTACTCCGAATTTGTTAGTTGAATTTTTGATGAATTAGTTTTACATTTAATACGAATATACAAATGATAATAAAAAATTATTGTGTATCCAGAGCACTTTATTTTAAAGCAGAAACCAGCTGGAACTTTACAAAAACAGTAAATATATATATAGTGCTATAAATAAAGGTTTAACCTATATAATAGAAAACTAAACATTTTACAGGGTGTTATGATAAACAAAGGAGTTAAAGGGACTGTAACAAAAATATTGCTGTGTTGAATTCTGCAGATTCCTTTCCTTGTTTCTGATGCATAAATGCGTAAATCACTTTGTTAAATAAACCACAATGGAATCGGTCAAGCCGATCTGCAGAAAAAGGGAAAATTTTTGTTAAACATTTGTTAATTTTGTTTATCATTGTTAGTTTTGTTTATCATTTGTTAATTTTTGTTAAATAATTGTTTATAATTAGTGTTGTACTCTCTAATTTCCAAAGAAAAAATTACGTCTGCTGTTTTGACGTTTATTTCCGAAGGAGGCTCGGCCTTGAATGATTTACAGAATGATTGTTGATGTATTTATTTATTTATTTATTCGGTAAAATCGTTCAAGTGCGGGTAAACGGCGGGAGTAACTATGAGTAACCTGGACAACGCTGGGTTAAATATAAATATATCAATCTCTTATTTACTTGTGTTTGCTAAGAAAGAGAGATTTGTTATTTAGTTTTTATATTGTGTTGCATCGATACATATTGATATATTTAAATTAAGCTTTCTAATTTTTTCTCCCAAAAATCCCAATTTTCGATCTATGCACGAATACGATCCAATTCATTAAAGACACTTCTTAAGTATGTAACAGATATTTTTGAGATTCTACAATTTTTTTTTTAATTTTAGAACTTGTCGAAGATTCACAACCAAAGAGAATAGAATATATATTATAGTGGAATTTAGACAATCCTTCGGTATGAATTTTGTCAGTCCCTTTCAGTCTAAAAGGGAGTTCAAAGTGTACAAATCATGTAAATGTCCACAAATTATATGCAGTTATAGAGTACACTAATACTGTATGTTCCCTAGACTCTCCATTTCAATTTCGAATTTTTAAAGCTGTTAAATTAACTTTATAAAATGAATTAAATGAATAAAAAACATCATTTGATTTATAGTTATAACGGAAAATCATCGTTTGTAAAGTGAAAGGCATAGAGTCTATGTGAAATGATCATTAGTCAATTATGAAACCAGCCTATTTCATAATTTGGTTTTCTTTTAATATTAATTTTAGATTTTCTATAAAATGATATTCCAGGACCCAAAAGGTTATATAGCACAAATATGTGAAGTACACCTGCAGTATGGAAACAGTACAACAAAATGGCTGTTTTACACTTTTTGCTAGTAAATTCCCCTCTAATATATATTCTATTCTCTTTGTTGACAACTTACTTATGTCGTAAAGCTGAGTAACCCCTTGTCAAAACCTCAACAAATTCATAAATTACAAATTTTAGATTTCTGAATTATTTAATTTTTGGCTTTTTCCCCCTGAAGTTTGTGAAAATTTTGTCAATTATAAAATCAATTATTAACAAGTCAAACTTTCACAAATTGTCGAATTATTTCTATACTTTTCTTACTTTAATATTCAATTATTATAAATCTAAAATGGAAATTTATTTTGTTTTAAAAAATCATAATGAAAAAAAATATAATAAGCAAAAAAGAAAAATGACTAAACTCTACTAATTCCTAAATTTGATTCTCAAATAAAATCAAAAACTTATTTAAAGCTAGATACTAGAACTAAAGTAATTAAAATATGATTCTAACCATTTTCCTCTTATTCCTAAATCATTTTGTTGTTTAATGTTCCCTGTTATCCCTTCCCTTACTAGGGATGGGAATCTTTAGTTGTTTTTAAATATCTTCGGAGAAAAAATTTGAAAACAACGAAAAAAATGAAAAATTTCGTACAGTGAAGACCTTAATAACGAATACATCGAAAGAATTCATCAAATGTCGTATTCTTCACTTTCTGATATTGGAATGTTGCAGATATTTAGTTTTTTAGTTAAATGATTATATTGAACTCTTTAAAACTGTTCCCGCATATTCATGACTATTTATTTATTTTCGCAAATACTGAAATTTACGTAATAAAAACTCATTGAAAAATTGTCAAGACGACATTTAATAAATTCTTCCGATGTATACGTTATTAAGGGTTTCACTGTACAGAAAATGTTTTCCAACTGACATCATTAGAGGGCCTTCCCCCCCCCCCATTAAAAAATTCCAATGCCCGATTCACAACAGCATCTTTAACTACAGTGAGAACCAGAAAACTCTGAAATAGGAAGACGACTGTAAGACTCCAGTTATGACTTTAAATAGTGAAATGGACACAGCAACTGAGCCATCCCGGATTAACCAGAGGGAGCAGCATTCGGTTTCTTCGATTTTAAATCAAACCTGTTTTGGTTTATAATTCAACAATCTTTTACCTTACGAATTAGTATATTCTATCTTTTCATTCAATGCATATGCCGACAAAAAAGTACTTAAAAGGCTAAAAAATTATGTTTAATAGGACAAATTGTGATCGAAAGG
Organism: Eurytemora carolleeae; assembly: GCF_000591075.1. Classification (NCBI taxonomy): domain Eukaryota; kingdom Metazoa; phylum Arthropoda; class Copepoda; order Calanoida; family Temoridae; genus Eurytemora; species Eurytemora carolleeae. The sequence goes on along the minus strand of NW_019396062.1, from coordinate 188,826 downwards.
CACTGCTTTCGGAATATTGACAGAACCGTTAATTCCACGTGGAGCCCTATAAAACTGAAGCCTTTTTACTTAATTAGGTATTTGATAAGTTACTAGTTAAACGATTCACTTTCCAACAACATCAACTATATTTAAGTATTTAATCCCATTTTTGAGAAGATCCTTTCGGAACATTTTCTATTTAGAATCGTTTTTCCCAACGATGCCCATACCTTTCCTTGGTTTATAAATCCCTCCCTCTCCGCTAATCCCAAACCATATAATCCCTTCATACCCCTCTCCCCTCATAATCCATACTTTGAATACTTAATCCCTTTTTATTCGACCATCTGCTATATTTCTTCTAAGCAGTGTGAGATAGATCTTGCAAACTAAACTTGACAAATTCAAGACGACATTATAGGAACGGCTTTGTGACCTCTAGGCTCATCTAGCAAAGTTAAATGCACACAGATTCAGCCTGTTTATAAAAAGTCTTAACGATTTTTGAGACAGGGTCGACTTTGAAGTGTTGCAGCGCCTTGGGCTTAAATTTAACGCTCTTACTCACTTATTCTTTTCTGGAGCCTTTTACATGTACATTTTAGCAGCTAAAGCACTTGTTGTTAGCTTTGGTTTTTAAGAAGTAATTGTAATTGGCAAAACTCTTATCGATTTTTGCTTGAGAACTTGAGAACTTTAAATCAAAGTTAATGTATTTGGTTACATATTTGAAATATTAAAGGTTTACACCATCTGCAGGTTGCAAAGATATGTTGACAATACCATTTGAGTTTGTGGCAAAATCTCAGTTCCTATAAAAGTTAAAAAACTATTTTTGAGAAATCATCAATGATGAATTTTTTTTCTAATTTCCAAAAATTGCATGTTAAAGTTTAATTTGCTAAATTTCATCCTAATCTGTAAAATTTAACTATTTAATAAATATTATTTTACATTTTCAGTACTATTCCTAGATACAAACTTGGTTTTGAGGATGCATTGCTTTTTTATTTTTTTATTTTTTTATTTTTTATTGGTTAACAACCTACAAATCATTTTCTTTGTTCTAACCGCCATAAAAGTTCGACCTAAGATAAGAACTGATTTGTTAACGTTTGATCTCGATATCTTAATGTGGGAACTTTTAAATCTAAGGATACCTAAATTAAAATTATGCCAGCAGGTTATGACTACTACGGGATATTGAAGAGGAATTAGATTAATCTGTAGATCTTGCATAGGATGCAGATGAATGCTTGAACCGATATGCCTCAAATTTTGATTGGGGAACTCGGGAAAACCACGGGAATGTGTTTAGTTTGGATTTAAGGTTAAGGTTCCAAGTTAAGAGGTTCTACTTTTAAAAAGAAAAATATCTAAAATCGTAATTTACGACAAAGCGCAGGTAAGCGACAAAGCGACTACCCTGAGCAACACTCGGTTCCCAAGCTATAAGTTCAATATAATATTGTCTGTATATTATGTTTAATGTTTGCTTGTGACATGTTCCAAATCAGTTCTCTGTATATATCTCCCTAGTAATATTCCATATAATTGAACACAAAACAGTCATTCATCGAGTTATTATATACATTGATTACAAGCAATCTTTAGTTATAATAACACGAAATAAAATATTAACGAACATATATTCACATTCTACATATTTGTATATTTATGATTTTTCCTTGTAACAGCAGCAGCATTATAAGACTTTTTATTTGCTTACCCCAAATATAGAATACAAGGCTTTTATTCCTGTAAATAATTTTCGAAATGTCTTCTTTATACAAATAATTTTAGCTTTTAACCGTTGCTCTGAAATTCGGCCATTTTTAATCATTCTCAAATGTTGACGAATTTTTCTATTCTAATTGGCGCATTATCAACAAAAAAAAAAATGTAGGCCTAATCGATTCAGCCATTTTGACGTTTATTGGATGAAAACAAACAAACAGACAAACAGACACCCAGACAAGCAAAGTATACATATAGATGTACTTTTAAAATCCCTTTATCATTAACAATCATTATAATTAACATTGTTTATTTCAAGCAACCCTTTCTTTAAAGTATTTCAAATGGTCGAGTCCAAAGTTGCTTAAAAATAATCTGAGGCCCAATTTAAAGAATTTGAGCCGCGTCTCAAATTTGAGACGCGGCTCAAACATGATTGTTTCCACTTAAAATTGTGTTCTGTGTTTCGAGATTTGAGGCGGCGCTCATTTGGAACCGGTTTCTGGTGGTTCAGCGACGAGGTTTAACTTCTTTAAATTCGGCCTCTGAAGTTTCTTTCTCCATTGTCAATAATACTTTGGAGAAAATTTTAAAGAATTTCTTTGATCCAAAGTGACCCAAGTTGAACAGTCAGCAAAAAAAATAGAATATTTTTGTGCGAAATATTCAGAAAAAAAAATGTATTTTTGACACAATTATTTTACGATTAATCTCTTAATAATCCTAAAAAATCTGTGTATTTTTTGTGGAACTAATATTAATCTAAAAAAATAAGTTTTAGTCAACACTATTCTTATTATATTGTTCTTTGTAACACTATGGGGGACGTCTCCTATTTAAAGGATCTGTCGTATCATTTCTAAGTGTCCCTTTCTTTAAAAAAAAAAGAAGAGCACGCCAGATTCACAACGGTACCCTTGAAGTTTAAGTTAATGTCATTTATTTAGCTCGAAAAGTATTAAATCTGTTATTTTCTCCATTGTTTCTGAAGCAAGAAATGCGCAAGTTACTCTAGGAGAGAAATCACAAATGAAAATAATTAGTTTTCTAAAAACAAAACTTGGATAACTTGTTCATTCTAGATCAGAAAAAGCTTTTAAGATCGAGTACTGTTGAGAATTAGCACGTCCGATCACGCAAACTTTATGAACAATATTTATTACGTAAGTGGGCACATCACACAATATATATATAATAAATATATTTATATTTATATTTATATATAAAAATATATAAATAAATATATAAATTTGGCTTGTCTGTCTTTTTGTCTGTTTGTTTGTATCCAATAAACGTCAAAACGGCTGAACCGATCGGGCCCAAATTTTTTGTGGGACCTCACGGAGCCCCAGGGGAAGGTTTATGAATGATCAAAATTGTCTCCATCAAAATTCGATCTTCATTAAATTTTTGAAAATTTTGAAAATCCACGAAATTTTTTGTGAAAATCCGCAAACTATTTTTGTTTTGTTTTACGATGTACACAATTAATTTAGAAGATGGGGGCGAAGCTCCTTGAATTTCTAGTATATATATATATTACATTACAAGTTTATCTGTACCCTAACTAATACGTTAATTAATTCTATTTAATTTCTATTATTAACATGTACCATAAAACCCAAAATATAGATCAGTTGGATTTTTGCTTTATTACGTCAAGGTGCGTATTATTTCTTGTGTAGAGAGCACCCGGTTCGAGATCGAGCTGTATCTGAACAATCTAGTCATACGATTACTAAAGAATACATGCAGTGTCGTATCTGGATTGATACAGATTGAAGTATTAATGGTCAGACATTGAGTTCGAGATCGAGCTGTATCTGAACAATCTAGTCATACGATTACTAAAGAATACATGCGTGTCGTATCTGGATTGATACAGACTGAAGTATTATTGGTCAGACATTGAGTTCGAGATCAAGCTGTATCTGAACAATTCATACTATTACTAAAGAATACATAGAGTGCTGTATCTGGATTGAAATAGACTAAAGTATTATTGGAGAATATAGAGTTCGAGAGTGAGTTTTATCTCGATTATTACAGACTTAAAAGAACTATTGGAGTACGCATTTGTTACATATATATGAATCTCAGTCAAAGAATATGTGAGGGGGTTGCGGTGAAATTTTAAAATGTCGTACTTTTAAAATAAAATCTACAAATATAACACATCATATGGAACGGAATTTATCCCTGTACAGTGCAGGGATAGAGCCGGGCCGGTAAGAATTTAGTAGAGCAGTTCCTAACATTATTATATTTGAGTAAGGACAATGAGGACGTACACTGAGGACGCACAATAAGGACGCAAAATGAGGACGCACAATGAGGACGCTCAATGAGGACGCACAATGAGAACGCACAATGAGGACGCACAATGATGACACACAATGAGGAAGCACAATGAGGACGCACAATGAGGATGCACAATGAGGATGCATAATAAAGGCACACAATGAGGACGCAAAATGAGGACGCACAATGATGACGAACAATGAGGACGCACAATGAGGACGCAAAATAATAACGCACAATGAGGACGCACAATAAGGACTCACAATAAGGACGTACATTAAGGACTCACAATGAGGACGCACAATAAGGACAGTAAGAACGCAAACAGAGGGTTCACATTGAGAATGCACGGTAAAGGGGTCTCATTTTAGAAAGCACTTAAATGTGACATACATCCATCCATCGCAGCTTTGTATAGTAGAATTTTGACTTACCGACCTTCAAAATGTCCACCAATAAGGAAAAGGTTTAATGAATTGATTTATAATTATTAAACATTTTTTATTGTGAGGTTTCTACGAACAGTTCGACACTTGCATATTTAGAAAAATTTCAATTTAAAAAACACTTTTTGAATGCAGTTTATAAGTTGAGTATTTAAGAAAGTTTTTTTTTCAAAGTTAGTTAATTCTATTCCTTCAAATTTTAACCTTCCACCAAATGCTTCTTTGAAAGTTTAAAGTTTTTAGTTAGGATAGTCAATCTACTGATTACTATTTTCATACAGTTTTATAATGATCATAATTAAGATTACGTACAACGAAATTTCTCCACAATACTACATTCTCAGTTCAACTACCATACACTGCCGGTCACACTCTTTAAAATCTTGTTTGAATCCTAATTTAAACTCCCAGACCAAATTATGCGGAAGGATTGAACAGATTAAACTTTTTATCTTCCTCCACCATATTTTCATATAAAAATTTTAACATCAAATAAAACATCTAAAATTATCAGTATAACTGTTGTCTTCTACCCCATATGTAGCTATAACATAGAGTAATATCCACCCTTTTAACTAATATGTATCCATAATATACAGTAATATCCACCCTTGTACCCCATATTTATCCATTATATTCAGTAATATCCATCCGTCTAACCATATGTATCCATGACATAGAGTAATATCCACCCTTTTAACCAATATGTATCCATAATATACAGTAATATCCACCCTTGTACCCCATATTTATCCATAATATTCAGTAATATCCATCCTTCTAACCATATGTATCCATAACATACAGTAAAATCCCCCCTTTTAACCCATATGTACCCATAATTATACAGTAATATCCATCCTTCTAATCATATGTATCCATAATATACAGTAACATCCCCCTTTTAACCCATATGTATCCATAATATACAGTAATATCCATACTTCTAACCAAATGTATTCATAATATTCAGTAATATCCATCCTTCTAACCCAATTGTATCCATAATATACAGTAATATCCACCCTTTTAACCCATATGTATTCATAATATTCAGTAATATCCATCCTTCTAACCCATATGTATCCATAATTATACAGTAATATATATCCTTATAACCCAATTGTATCCATAATATACAGTAATATCTACCCTTTAACCCATATGTATCCATAATATACAGTAATATCCATCCTTCTATCCATATGTATCCATAATATTCAGTAATATCCATCCTTCTAACCCAATTGTATCCATAATATACAGTAATATCCACCATTTTAACCCATATGTATCCATAATATACAATAATATCCCCCCTTTTAACCCATATGTATCCGTAATATACAGTAATATCCATCCTTCTAACCCATATGTATCCATAATTATACAGTAATATATATCCTTATAACCCAATTGTATCCATGATATACAGTGATATCCATCCTTCTAACCCATATGTATCGATAATTATACAGTAATATATATCCTTATAACCCAATTGTATCCATGATATACAGTAATATCCATCCTTCTAACCCATATGTATCCATAATTATACAGTAATATATATCCTTATAACCCAATTGTATCCATGATATACAGTAATATCCACCCTTTTAACCCATATGTATCCATAATATACAATAATATCCCCCCTTTTAACCCATATGTATCCATAATATACAGTAATATCCCCCCTTTTAACCCATATATATCCATAATACACAGTAAAATCTGTCCATATAACCCATATGTATCCATAATATAAAGTAATATCCATCCTTCTAACCCATATGAATCCATAATATACAGTAATATCCCCCCATTTAACCCATATGTATCCTTAATATACAGTAATATCCATCCTTCTAACCCATATATATCCATAATATACAGTAATATATATCCTTATAACTCAATTGTATCCATAATATACAGTAATATCCCCCTTTTAAGACATATGTATCCATAATATACAGTAATATCCATCCTTCTAACCATATGTAGCCATAATATACAGTAATAGCCAGCCTTCTAACCCACATGTATCCATAATATACAGTAATATACATCCTTCTAATCCATACGTATCCATAATATACATTAATATCCCCCCATTTAACCCATATGTTTCCTTAGTATACAGTAATATCCCCCCTTTTAATCCATATGAGTCCATAATATACAGTAATATCCAGCCTTCTAACCACTAGCTGGAGTGCCCAGATTTGTATTATTATTCTATAATTGTCAAATTTGTGGATTATCAAAACAATATCCAATCAGTTTTATTAAAGGGCCTGTTAGCTTAATTTTAAGAGAGGCTCCATGCAAAGATTTACAACTGTACCCTTGATAAACTTTTGTTAACCCTTAACAATGAGTTCTTCGTTGCAAAGTCGTCTTTAACTTAAACTTTCTCTCGGAGCTAGAACCAAACCAAACCTTACCTCTCAGATAGTATAAACAACTTCATTTGCAGTAATACAGTTTCAAAAAAGTTAAACAAAAGAATAATTTTCATAAAAAATAGTGATTTACGTTTATATTCAATTGCCATTTTATTTTAGAAGTCAAAAACGTCATTTTAGTATTATATCCAATTTGTGCCCGTCTTCAAGATAATTAGAGCGTAAGAATTTTTTTTCATTATAAACATTACTTTCACAATATGTAACCGTATTAATTAAATGTAATTTTTCAGGAAATAAAGAGATTTTCATTATTATCGATTTTTTGGAGACAGTTTGTGTGCTGAGGAAGCCGTAGTATTCGGGACAATTAGTTTGGGGAACAAATATCCCTTCAAGCTCCGTCCCTGGTAGATTGCTGCTTAGCTTCTTGTCATTCATTTCTAGTCATTCCTTTCTTTGGGTTCTACAACTTTATCTGATCGAGAAATGCTCAAGTCAATTTTGTAGAAAAACCAAAATAAAACATTATCAGTTTATAAAATTATATAATTGATATCTAATTCATACTTGATCAGACAAAGCTTTTAAAGGTACCGTGGACCTGGCCATCTCTGAATAGCGGGTCACTTGATATTATGCTTATAGTCCCTTTAAAGGTTTGTATATGATTGACACCTAATGACTTGAAGTCTAAATAGATTTTTTTCCATGCACAAAGTTGATATAAGATATTCTCTGTTTGTGTTAATTGGTAAAGTTTAAATAACCCCCACACATTTTTAGGGGGGGGGGGGTCACAGGGAGTTTAGGTTTAAACCTCAGAGCTATCCACATCAAACTAAAGTAAATTTCACGGAAGATTAAAATCTGATATTCTTTTAATCACAACTCGTATTGCAGAGTTTTTGAAAAAAACCAATATGTTTAAATTTCTGACATTAATCAGGATAAATTTTCTTTTCTTATACTTGTGCATAAAATTAAAACTTAAAGAGCTACGAGTTCACAATGTCGTGTCATGTATAAATTTAACATACTAGCCTTAGAGGGCGCTTCGCGCCCATCTTCTAAATTAATTGTGAACATGTTCTCTTTGTGTACATCGTAAAACAAAACAAAATAATTCGCGGATTTTCACAAAAAAATTTCGTGGATTTTAAAAATTTTCAAAAATTTAATGGAAGATCGAATTTTGATGGAGACAAATATTTGAAATTTTGATCATTCATAAACCTTCCCTGGGGTCCCTAGATGTCCCACAAAAATTTTGGGCTCGATCGGTTCAGTCTTTTTGACGTTTATTGGATACAAACAAACAAACAGACAAACAAACAGACAGACAAGCCAAATTTATTTATAGTTATTCATAAATTAATGATAAAGAACTATTGAAAAACTCCATTATCATCTCTTAGAGCTTTTCCTATCAATGCATTTTAAAGTTTACACTCCACCATTAGTTATTTAGCATAATTGTATATTTATGCTAAAGGGTATTGATTTTTCAGTAGAATTCAGTTTTTACTCATTTTAGACTATTTTATAGAATTATGTATCATTCATACTATATGTATCCATACTATACTGTATTATATATTCTTCTGATCCATATGTATCCATAATATAAAGTAATATCCTCATCCTTCTACCCCATATGTATCCATAATATATAGTTTTATCCATCCTTCTAACCAATACGTATCCAAAATATACAGTAATATCCTCATCCTTCTACCCCATATGTACCCATAATATACTGTAATATGCATACTTATAACCCGTATGTATCCGTAATATACAGTAGGATCCATACCGTCCATATAATCCATATGTATCCAAAATACACAGAAATAATATCCGTTCATATAACCCATGTGTTTCCATAATATACAGAAATATCCATCCTTCAACCCCATATGTATCCATAATTTTCCAATATCCAACATTGAGTGTTTTTATCCACATCTGAATATTGATGTTTTCCTTTTTACTTATTTTTGGTTTGAAAGATTTATTAAAATATTCCTCTCTTTGTCCAGACTTAAACAGAATCTGTCAAGAGAAATATAAAAAGAGAAAATTTTAAAGAATGTAAATTCTTAAATATTTTTAAATTTTTGTATTCCTGATTTTTATTTTTTATCCTCACATTTTAAATTAAAAACTTTAATTTTTATTAAACTGTCTGTTTTATTTAAACGTTTTGAAACCAACCATAAAAAGTGAAATTATGGCTTCATAGTAACCTACATAATTCATTCAAAATCGACATCTTTATATATAAAGTAGTAATTAATCTCCTTTAAATTACTATTTCTTAAAAGTAGACATTGTAACGGAGTTCAAAGTGCGTATTTTTAACAAAGAATGTCAGATCATGGTTGGAATCAATTATTTCTGTATATGGGAACTCTGTTGGGTGTTTACATAAACTAAAACTCCTTTTTTGTAAAATTCACAAACGAATGTAACAGATTCTTTAAGAATTGATATTTGTGCTTTTATGAATAGTTAAAATGTATTTATATGTTTGTATTTTTTGTGAACATCCTGTGAGCACTGTGTATTTTTAAGTATAGACTCAAGGTTAAAGCTACGCCTTAAACCTAACGTTGAAATCTTGGAAAGATGATATCATCAGTTGCAGCCGTCCCTTGCCCAGCTCCAGAGTTCACAAATCAACTCTGTACCAACAAAAAAGGGCATTTTATTGATATTCTAAAATCAGAATAGAATTATCATTTTCGGACCAAGTCCTGAACCAGAAAGTTCGTCTACACCTGCAGCTTCAAACAGATCCCTACAGAAGCAGCCGTCTACAGTTCTGCTACAGACAGCTCCTTGAGCTGATGTTCTGAAGATTCGTCAATATCAGCAGTTGAGAAGCTCCCTAAATCCTCCCACAGAAACCAACTACATAGTAATAACGCTCCCATATATTATATATATATATATATTCCGTAACAAGTTTTTACCAATAAACATTTTTCAACCCCCACCACGTATCATTTAATTAGACCTAAGGTTTAATTAAGAAGCGGGCCGCCTAAAACAAGTTCCACAAGATTCACCGGAATGAGATAGAACGGATACGGGGCATTGTACTTTCAGTCTAACACGTGTGATCTTGATACACATTTTCTGAACCCTCTAGTAAAAGTTATAAGAAATATATATACTGGAAGTTACTTTATGCGTTTCATTAGAGATCGACCTCAAGTCCTCTATATTATAACATATAAGCATTAAAAAAATCCTTTTATTTTATACTATAATACTACACTTTCTGTTCTTTGAGACATATAAATAAATCTAAAAATCAAATGAAAAACGTGAAGCTTATATTATTACTTAATTAGATATTCTGAGTAACTTTCATAATTAATCTTAAATATTATAATTAGGTAGTCAACACTATATCTATCAAAAAGCCAAAATCGTAATGCAAAATAGTTATTAAAAAATGTGGCGAATGGTAAAAATAAATAGATCTAGACTACTATGAAAAGTTGTATTAATTTTCATGATTGGATTGACTTTGAAGTGTCACAACATCTTGGCCTTAGATTTCATCTCACCAACCTAATTATACTTTTTCTTGTAGCGCTGAAATGTATATTTCACAACCATATGAAGCTCTTTTTTACGAGAGCTTGGAACCTTTGAATCACAGTGAGGAGCTTAAATCAAATCATATGTGTTTCCTACATTATTGTTAACATTTACATAATTATCATTAAATCGAAGCAGGTCCTCACATGACCAGGTCAATCGAAAATTAAAAAAAATTATCAAAAAAGAAAAATCTTCGAAATATGTTGGTATTATGATTAACTAGCTGAAGCCTTTTGGCCAGTTATAGCTTACATACATACAAATCTATGCATATACATGTATGGGCGAAGAGCTTTATTATTTAGATTATTTGTTTAAACCTTTATGACAGAAACAATATCAAGAACTGACGAGGGTCAACCCTGGAAATATATTTTCAATAAAATGTGGAACTAACATATACCTTAACTACTCCATGAGGTTTGGTCCACCATCATCACTGAATTTTAAAGTTGTATCATATACATAGATAGATAGATATTAAAGGAATTGGTATAAAAGGGGTTGAGAATAGGGATGTTAACGTTTTCATTTTTTTGAAAAACAATCGTTTTTTTCGTTTTCCTATAGTTTTTTGTTTCGATTTCCATTCGTTTTAAAAACTATCGTTTTTTAAAAAAGTTTTTTAAAACGATTGTTTTTAAAAAGATAGGAAAACGAAACAAAAAACAATAGGAAAACGAAAAAAACGATCGTTTAACGATCGTTTTCAAAAACGATTAACAACCCTAGTTGCGAAGCGCACTAAGAGCCTAATATAAGCTTATTATGTGAGAACTGTTTTCCTATTCAAACTTTGTTCTAATCTTCCCAACCTTCCACTTATGCTTCTTTCAAACTTTAAACTTTAGAGTTTGTTTTGCAATTTAGGATAATATGCATTATTATTTATGCAAAAAAAGTTTGCAAAGAAAAGAATGAAGGCCTGCTAAGTATGTCTTTTGTTTTCTCTTGTTTTTGTTTACAGCAAATATTTTTTTTGTTAAAAATGGGGCATGCGAGATTTTTTTTGGAAAAACAAGATCTGTCTTCAATCAAATTTTTTATTGAATACTCCAAATTATAGCCTATAATTAACTTGCAATGAGTAATATTGTCTTTATAATTTAATATTTCTGTAATGCACTTTTTTATCCCAAATTCTCTTGAATCGAATATTTGTTTTAATAATTCATAGATTAATAATATTAATTTGAATATGGTGATAGGCGATTATACCAATATAATGAAGATGTAGCAGCAATAATTTGAGTCTCAATGAAAGTTAAGAATGCTCGAGAATTATGAAAAAAATCCGGGAACAGGAAAACTGGAATCAGGAACCAGTCAGTCTTCTTCCTCAAACACGAGAACACGTACTCGAGGATATTAATATATGTTTATTTACCTATTTAGAATAAACCACATATGTATACTTGTTCTTCCTCTAAAACGACAACTTTTTATCTAAGTTTTGATTGTTAACAAGCTTTTGTCGAATTACAAGTTTACAGTTAATTTAATAAAAGTTTTTTTAATTGACAGATTCTCTTTATTTCTATGTTTATGTGTACCCATGCTGTTCGAAAGCCTTTTATAAATCAAAAGTCGTCTTCATTATATTGATATAATTGTCTGCCACCCTAGCATAACTCAGAATGTGCGCCTCTTGATTTTTAAATTTTTTTAAATTTTTAATTTTTAATTTAAATTTAACATTGGTAAGAGCGGTTATCCCGACAATATGCTATATATGGTTAAAATTAGTTTAAGGAATTAAGTATTTTTCACAAATTCAAATTTTCTAATCTTTACATCTTTGCAGCATGATGGTCTAACTCTAAACCTTTGATATTTCAAACTAAGCTTAATTGATCTTACAGAATTTTTAAAGATCTGAGGTTTTTCACATTGGGGTTTAAAGATATGGGGATTGAAAATTCAGAGTTTGTGACAAAGGCTCAATTCTTTTATTAAAATAAAGACAATTGTACGTCTTTGTTCAATTTGATATCTGAATTTTTGTTTTCAAGTTTTGTTTGTAAGATTGATGTTAAGAATTATCTTCTAAGGAGTAAAAACGTTGTGTAAATGGGATATGTTTGGATGTTTAGGACATTAACTGTTTCTTCTAAATATTTGGATGGATTAAGGAAATATGTTTTGCTGAACAACTTTTCTCCTGAGAAAGGTTAAACCAGAAAGATTAATCCCTAGAATTAATCTGACAAGAGATGGTTTCTTCGTTTTAAAGGATTCTGTTCTTTAAGGTTTTTATATTTTTGTGACTTCAAGATTACATGATTAAAGAACTTTTAAAACTTTCATTTTTCTCTTTTGATGATGCACTATAGGACAGATTTAAAGGAAAAGAGACATTTTTCGGGCTATATATGCTGGCATTTTCGACGTTTTTCGTTGATAGTATTGTGACTATTGTAACTGGTGTGAGCTCAATAGCTCTGAATAGGGATAGTTCCATTGATGTAACCCCTTCAGTTCCCATTCGAACCCAGAGCTTAACTCAAATTGGATAGTTCCATTGATGTAACCCCTTCAGACCTCATGCGGACCCGGAGCTAAGCTTGGATTGCAATGTAAGCATGGAGAGAGGTTTACTTGTAAATAAACTGTAGTCAACAATAGTGGTGGGATGGATGATGTCGCCTCATCTATACTGTGTAGAGAGATTTATCTGTTAAAAGATGCCAGCCCAGAAAACATGCTCTAAATGCAAGTTTGAACGCATGGAAAACTAAGGCCACTGTTGGACAAGGAATTCCATTTTAAATTCAAGCCTATAGGCATGAAACACAATTTCACATGAGGGAGGAGTAAAAAGGATCAGCCTGGGCAAAAACCGAAATGAGGTTTAATCATCAGCAAGGGTCGGAAGACGGCAGATTAACTCGTAGTACGAGGCAAATGAAAAGCTGAGAGTCTGCCAGAGAGCTCCGGCTTTCCATGATTCATTAATATCATTTTATTTGTTCATTTTTTCCTATACTCTGTGGATTCACTCATATCTTTCAGGCTTTAGATTTCCTTTATATTATACCACTTTTAAATGGTAATACTATTATTGGAAATGGATGTTACCGGTCTCTTGCCCTTTCGTTTTGTATTTAGTGAATATATGCAGTTGATTTAATCCATTTTATTTGCAATTTTACATTATAACATTATTATTACATTTCCAGCTTCTTGGTCAAATATTGAATTTTAAATGAAAATATGGTATTTAATCAGCAAAAAAATCTGCATGAAGAAAAGGGAAGAAGACCGAAAGAAAACATTTGAAGAAATTGACTTTTTGATTGTTTGCCTTTCCAGCCCCTTAACTCTGCCCTTTACAAAATTGAATATTTTGATATGGAAAAAATCACATACTTTTTTAAATCTATATTTTATCCAGCATTGTAAAGAGGACACATTTGTTCAAAATTCTACGATTAGATTTAAATATCTCCTTTTTTATACCATTATAAGCAGTAGTTAATATGTAACAATAAAATTTCTAAATAAAATTTTTTTATCTTGTGAGAAAGGATTTTTTTTAGAAATATTAAAATCCTTTTTTAGATTGTCACCTAGAATAAATAAATCAGTATTTAAAGGAATGTTATTTAAATTCAGCAAAATACACATTTTGCTGAACAATCATTAAATTAATTATCTCTGCGGATGTATAAGAAAATAGCTCCTGCTACAACAAAAACTGTAAAAATGGATCCTAATACCATCCCAACAATGGCTCCAGGTTTAAGACCATCTTCTTCTGGCAAAGATGGTTGTTCTTGATAATTATAAATTGAAGCAATGTTTGACCAAGCCTCCATATTCCCATTTCTAACAAGAGTTACCAGTCTAAAAAAGTATTGCTGCTCTGGTTCAAGAACATCATCTAGAAGTATGATAACAACATCAGTGCCACCTTCAACCGTCTTTAAAGCATTTGGGTCCAACACTTGGGAAGCAGTTAGATAATCCAAACTGTCCATTATTGTATTGGTTTGGAGGACATCAGTTTTATTTTTAGAATAATAAATCCTAAACTCATCCGCAGTTCCATAATCCAACCTTGCACCTGCTGACGTAAATTGAAGGATTTGGTAGACATTGTCTTTTCCCTGTGATGCTTTCAGGTTAGAAACCTCTCCTGGTGGATAATTTGCTTGGTTGCCATTTTTAACTTCTATTGAACCTCCTGCTGATGATCTTCTAAAGTTTCCCGTTGGTGTCAGGATTGAATCATCTCTGACAGTATTGCTTCCACAGCAAATAGGATTTCCTTCTGATGGTTGGCTTGGTAATGAGCGTGTTGTCTCTCCTTGTCTTGTAACAATGAATCCTTGGTTTATTTGAGAATCATCTGTACCCTCAACCTGGCATTTTAGACTGTACCTTTTATTATCTGCAGTAGTTTGGTCAAAGTTTGCAAAATATCTAGCATAAACACCATCATTAGCAACATTGTCAGGATTAGATCCAGAATCTAAAAGACTAATCTCCAATGGTATGTCCGAATCTTCCCTTTCAATGTAAGCAGTTACTTTTGCTCCTATCACAGGATTCGTTCCCTGTAAAACCCTTGCATTTACAGCAATTTTGGTATTACTAGCCATGTCAGCAATATTGTTCCCAACACTTGTCCAGCAATTTGTCATTATTGGAACAGTGTTACTTCTGGCTTTAGCTGTTATCCTCAAACTTGCATAACCAATATTGTTAGTGTTTCTTGATGTTATTGAGATATTGTATACCCCTTGACTAAGTTCATCAAAGGATAATTCAAAAACTCCTGTATCAGTATCAAACTGATCAGTTGTGTCGTTAAAAGTAATGTCAACTCCAGGGTTATCTGAAAAGTCTATTTGAATTGATACATTTTTTCCTATTGTTTCATCAATGATAAATTCTGCTAGAATAGAGTGGGTATTTTTCTTTGTTTCCTCGAAAACAATTATATCTACTTTGTTGGAAGGAACAGATGGTTGGTATGTAAGAGAACCTTGCATTGCAGTATTGATGACTTCAGGGCCAGAATTGTCCGGAACAAAAAACGCTTTACCATCAGTTTCCTTTGCTAAATTTATTATGTCATTGTCTGCCATATTACTGAAAGCAATTGTTATCACTCTTACTTCTTGGACAGTTATTAAAGGAATTGCTTCAGCTATTGTAGTTCTATCTGGTCCATTACAATCAAACACTCCATCTGTTAGAAATATCATCACGCCTCCTTTTTCAACACCCCCAGTTTTTAAAACTTCTAATCCTTTCTTTAAACCTGCACCAAGGCAAGTACCACCACCAGCTACCAAACCATCCAAAAGTCCAGCTAATGTTGGTCTGCTTCCAGTATTGACCATTGTCATATCTGCAACAATTGAGGCAGTGGTGCTAAACTTTGTTATTCCCAGAGAAACCCCGTCTTCGAGGTCATACTCCAACCACCTCTTTGATGACTGTATAAGTCTGGTTAGACGAGGAAACTCCTGCATCATACTTCCTGAGACATCAAGAACCATGACAAAATTTGATCCAGCTCTTGCCCTTAATATCTCAAATTTTGTTTCTCTACCCTCAATGGTGGTGTTGTTCAAATATCCATTGAAGTCTTCATGTTCCTTTATAACTGTAAATGTGCTTTTTCCTTTGCACAGATCATTATGCTTTGTTGGTATATCATCTTGATGATATAAGTTTTCCGTATCGTCACAAAATTGATCATTGCCAATTAGGTATGGAATTGCCATTATAGATGATCTTATTCCATTGCCTTGCCCTAGCACTGGGAAGCAATTATTATTTGGAAGACCTGTCATCTGATCAATTTGACATTCTCCCTCTGTAGTCCAGTCTTTAAGTTCATAATCAACAAGTTCCACATTTGTACAGAAATTCGGAGTTATTTTATTCACTTGGCCTTGCATTGTCCATTCCGTCTTGAAATAGAACATTGGATACTTCTCGTCTCCTGGATAACCAAACTCATCAAACACCCCATACCTACACAGAGATTTTCATTGTTTAAATGAACATTGTATTTGTGAACAACTTACTTTTAAAAAAAGTAGTTATTAATTAACTAACAATCTCACTCAAGGAAAGATTTTACTATTAGAAAACAAACAAAAAAAATGAAAAATTGACAAAAAATCTGATAACAAAGTAATTCAAATTCTAAAGAAAACGAACAAAATGTGTTGTTTACAAATGATGAACGAACAAATTTAAAAAGCCAAGTATGCCCATCTCTACATACCTATACTTTGCCCATTCATGGACAAACACCTGTCCTGCAGGTCCAAACATATTTTCCATGCTGTCATAATCTTTAATAAATTCATCAGAAATCTGGATATATTCTCCTTCTTCTCCACAGTCACCTGTTTGAAGAGTATAGGGTGTGTTTCCATAAACTCCACTTTTAATATTAACTTGAATATCACCATCCTGGAACACCAGGCTTTCAACTTCTGTGGCATTTATGTTGGTCCAAGCTGATGGTATCAAAATTCTGAAATTAACTGATTTAAATATTGCCTTGAAAACTACCGTGATGGACACAGAATGGGTAGAGTGTGTGGTGTGTGTGTGTGTCAGCAAATATGGAAACTACAGTTGAAAATATTAATTTTAGAAGGATATTTCATCTTTCTTTATCAGACAATGCTTGTGAATTAGACAATGCCAATTTATAAATAGGAAGAGTCATTTGTAATTTAAGCTCTTTGCTCATATATATATTTATATAATGTTATAAGAAGATTGTTGCGTTTCAACTGATATATTTGTAAAATATATATGTTAGCTTTAGCTGGCCAAACTGTTGGACTAAATGGACTGAATTTGTTTCACGCAACCTGTTGTTACCCGGGCCATTATTTTCAAAAAATCCAGTGGTAACACCGGGCACTTAAGCTAGAATGATATAAATGTTTAGGTCTCCAACCTGACTGAACGAATATATGCCCATCCTCTGGAAGATTTGTATAAAGTTTCACTTCCTGCTTTTATCCAAGTCTGAAGGTTATCTAAATTATATCAAATATTAAATTATACTAAATTCAAAAACTATTATTTTTTGAGAGATTTGCAATTTATGGAACAACTACTGAGATCCATTTTAAAACTAAGATCTAGCTAAATATTTGGTTTTTGAAAGGTTTTTAGAAAGTTCTGAGAGGTATGCACTATTTTAAAATAGTTTGATTTTTTACTTTATTTACTATTTTTACGATTAGTAAAATCGTTTTGAAAAATCATTTTGGCAGTTTGGTATTTTGGTATTTTGGTTTTATATATTTGGTATTTTGGAATTTTGGTATTTTGGTTTATATGTTTGGTATTTTGGCATTTTGGTATTTTTGTTTATATATTTGGTATTTTGGTATTTTGGTTTATATATTTAGTAAGTTGGTTTATATATTTGGTATTTTGGTATTTTGGCCTATATATTTGGTATTTTGGCATTTTGGTATTTGGGTTTATATATTTGGTATTTTGGTATTTTGGTTTATATATTTGGTATTTTGGCATTTTGGTATTTTGGTTTATATATTTGGTATTTTGGTATTTTGGTTTATTTATTTGGTATTTTGATATTTTGGTTTATATATTTGGTATTTTGGCATTTTGGTATTTTGGTATTTTGGTTTATATATTTGGTATTTTGGTATTTTGGTTTATATATTTGGTATTTTGGTATTTTGGTTTATATTTGGTGATTTGGTTTATATATTTGGTATTTTGGTATTTTCGTTTATATATTTGGTATTTTGGTATTTTGGTTTATATATTTGGTATTTTGGCATTTTGGTATTTTGGTTTATATATTTGGTATTTTGGAATTTTGTTATTTTGGTTTATATTTGGTAATTTTATTTATATATTTGGTATTTTTGTATTTTGGTTTATATAAGGTAATTCTATTTATATATTTGGTATTTTGGTATTTTGGTTTATATTTGGTAATTTTATTTATATATTTCGTATTTTGGTATTTTGGTTTATATATTTAGTAAGTTGGTTTATATATTTGGTATTTTGGTATTTTGGTTTATATTTGGTAATTTTATTTATATATTTGGTATTTTGGTATTTTGGTATTTTGGTTGATATATATTTTTAGATAAACAATTTTGCCTAATGTTATAAAATCTAACTTAGGAGTTTACTATGTTCAATTCACAAAGGTACCCTATATAAAGCTTTCTCTGATCAGGGACAAAGTCCTTATCGTTCTAACTTAAAATTGATTATTAATATTTCATGGGTTATTTGAAAAAGTGACTCCCGTATTTTACTACAGAGACATCAAAGGAAATCACGAGAATTTAGCAAAATAAAACAGCAACAATATCTTCATATCTCCGTTTACATGATACCGTTGTGAATCGTACATGGTACGTCCACAGTCCCTGGGAGATTGCAGTTTTTAAGCATGTTTATTTGTTATGAGGCAATAAACTTACTAATGATAGCTTCAGCACTGTCCACCGGTATATCTGGAGATATGGTGACCAGGAGATCTTCATAACCATGATTATTGAAATTCAGACACAAGACTCCTAGGTTGAAGGGTAAAGTAAACATGTAAAGGGTTACCCCCAAAGGATGGGACTGTAAAGACGACTTATGATGGCTTTTTAAAAAATTTAGCAAAGAAAGAAATTAGCTTACAATTGCAGGAAATTATGAATATAAGGAAACAGACAGTATAAATTCCGTAATGTCGTCTCTGAAGTCTCATCATTTGAAGGTAACTTTGTTTGTTACAAAGTTCTGTTCCATAATCAGCAATATTCTTTTTAAAATGTTTTTTGTTTTGTTTTGAATCTTCATCACAGAAACATATCTCAAGAACTGAAGAACCCAGACCGAAATATATTTTTTAAAAAATGTGGAATTTACTCTGTGAGGTTTGGAGCATTTTTAGAACCCAATATAGTTTTTACATTATTGAAAGAAAATCTCACATTTGTTCGCAATATCTAACTGACGGACGGATTTAGAAATTTAGAACATATTGTTCAAATTGGCGAACATAATGATAAGAATATTGAAAAAATAGCTACATCAGGGCCTACCCCCCCCCCCCCCCCCC
>NW_019396062.1:152989-169229 GCF_000591075.1 Eurytemora carolleeae | reverse complement strand
TAGTTTACTTCTACTAATCCTATTTTTATCTAGTTTACTTATACTAATCCTATTTTTATCTAGTTTACTTATACTCGCCCATCTTCTATTTAAATTGTGAACATGTTCTTTTTGTTTAATTTTAAAACAAAGAAGAAAAATTTTTTAAGGATTTAAAAAAAAAATTCGCGGATTTTCAAGAATTTTTTACAAAATTAAAAACCTTTAAAACACATTTTTTTAAAATTTTTATCATTCATAAACCTTCCCTGTGGTCACGTGATGTCCCACAAAAAATTTTGGCACGATCGGTTCAGCCGTTTTGACGTTTATTGGATACAGACAAACAGACACCCAAACAGACAAACAGACAGACAAGCCAAATTTATATATAGATAATTATTAGAACATATATTTATTATTTAATTAAAACACATGATGGAAAATGTAACTTCTCATACAAAAAAGCTTTTCTTTTATTAAAAAATCCTTTGAAAAGGAGTTTTTGCCACAAACTCGTCCCTCCCTATATCTTTGCAATCCAATGTCGTAGACCTTTGATATTTAAAACTGTTAATTCTGTTAGATTAAATGGTCTAAGTTTGAAATATCAAAGGTTTGCATCTTCAGGTTGCAAAGATATAGGTTTTAGAAAATTTGAGTTTGCGGCAAAACTCAGTTCCTTTATCTTCTAAAAAATATTAAAAACCACATTGCCAACATTTTATGCAAATATTTAAACAATCCCATTTTAGTAAAAAGCTGAAAATATATGGAAGCACTTTTAGAATCATAAATTACAGAGAGAGGAGAGAAGTTTTAAATTTTATAATACCAATTTTATATATTTATTTATTTCCCTTCATTTTGATTTAATTCTTTTAGATGTTTTTGATTTTTGAATCAAATTACCTTGAATTGAAAATAGAACACAAAGCTTTAGCCTCATACTTGTCTTTTTCCAGCAAAACTGCGGACTTCTGATACTCGACTAATAATCGTTGTTGTTGACTTTTGAAAGATATTAAAGTGAGAAAAGATAACAAAATCAAGGTTATCTGAAAATAAAGCTAAAGGGATGGCAAATAATTTTTCGAAAATTGTTCTAAACTTTTTTTCAAATGTTAAAAAATAAACGATAAAAATTAGTGCTGGAAAAAATTTCAAAATTAAAAATCAATGAATTGAAATGAATTAAAATCCTCATGAACTATGACCGGAATATGTATAATAAGCTATGAACAGCATAAGTATGATCTATAAAAGGAATAAGTATGAGCTATGAACGGAATAAGTATGAGCTGTGAACGGAATAAGTATGAGCTGTGAACGGAATAGGCTGAGCTAAGAAAGGAATAAGTATGAGCTATGAACGGAATAAGTATGAAAGGAATAAGTATGAGCTATGAACGGAATAAGTATGAGCTGTGAACGGAATAAGTATGAGCTGTGAACGGAATGAGTATGAGCTATGAACGGAATACGTATGAGCTGTGAACGGAATAAGTATGAGCTGTGAACGGAATAGTATGAGCTGTGAACGGAATGAGTATGAGCTGTGAACGGAATAAGTATGAGCTTTTATAGAGTTCGTAACGGAGCTTTATAATATCACTAGCTGAAGGGCCCGGCGTTGCCCATGGAAAACAAATCTGGAATTAAAAAAAATAAGGTTTGAAAAAACAAAAACCAATTTTTTTTTGCCATATATATATGAGCGAAGAGCTTTATAATATACTAGCTAAAGTGCCGGGTGTTCCCCGTAAAATTTTTAATTTGAAAAAAATTGAATTAAAAAAAATAGTTTTAAAAAAAAAATCGAATTTTGGCCAGCTATAGCCAACATCTTTATATGAGCGAAGAGCTTTATCATATATAAAGATTAAAAACCGTCTTATTAAATTAAATGACGTTTACAATCAGACCTTAGTTTATTAAAGAATGAATGATATTCATGTTTTTCTCTTTCAAAATTAATTATTAAAGTAAAAAATATATAACAATTTCGATAAATGAGAAGAATGGGTTTGGCAAGGTAACCTGCAATTATGCTTGGTTTGCCCAGTAGATATTTGTTTTTGACTTGTCTTTTGGCAGATACAGAATAACATGAACCAATGATTTTTATTCATGTAATGATTTAATACCAGGAAATGTAATTATTCTCTTATCCACACACATACCAAACATACTGGGAGAAAAAGTCCCAAACTGCGCACATAGATCCCAAACTGTGCAGATATATCTCAAACTGAGTACATAGATCCTAAACTGTGCACATAGATCCCAAACTGTGTTCATAGATCCCAAACTGTGTACATAGATCCCAGAACTGTGTACATAGATTTCAAACTGTGTACATAGATCCCAAACTGTGTACATAGATCCCAAAACTGTGTACATAGATCCCAAACTGTGCACATAGATCTCAAACTGAGTCCATAGATCCTAAACTGTGCACAAAGATCCCAAACTGTGCACATAGATCCCAAACTGTGCACATGATCCCAAACTGTGCACATAAATCCCAAATTGTGTACATAGATCCCAAACTGGTGCACATAGATCCCAAACTGTGTACATAGATCCCAGACTGTGTACATAGATCCCAGACTGTGTACATAAATCCCAAACTGTGTACATAGATCCCAAACTGCTATGAAATGTTGATCCACTTTAACGCGATGAAACGCCTTGTCTTTTTGTTATACCTCAAGTTCTCACTTAACCATAGCCCTGGACAAGTAGACATGTATATTTTATGACTAAAAATATGATAACGTTTCTTTAGTCCTACAATGTCCACCATAGTTAAAGAATTTGCATCTTATCTTTAATTATGATGTCAAGGGGGGGGGGGAATAGTTTTTTGCTACTAAGTTTGCTTTTTCTAGTTCCTCCCTAGTCCCTCTCTATAGTCCCTTCATTGTCCCTCCCTAGTCCATCCCTAATATCTCTTTGTCCATCCCTAATTCCTCCCTAGCCCCTCCCTAGTCTTTGTCTTGTCATTCCTTCCCTATTCCTTCCCTAGTACCTCCCTAGTCCCTTCCTAGTCTTTCCATAGTCTTTCCCAAGTCCCTCCCAAGTCCAACAATGCCCCCTCCCTAGTACCTCCCAAGTCTCTTACTAGTTTCCTCGCTAGTCCTCTTCAAACTTCCCCCTCCCCATGCTAAAGACCCATTCTTTATATATTCACACAACCTCTAAACTATTGTTAGGACAAAGTTTAAAGAATATTGTAGATTATATAGTTTACAGAGTCTATTGAAACCAACAGTTAATATATTGTAAACAGGAGGGACCATAAAGCATAGGGTTAGGATGCAGTGAGACCCATTAAACAGTGGAATATAATTCTAAATTTTTAAGAGAAAATCAGGGAACCATTAAACGTGCTAGAATATATAGCTAATTCATTTAAGCACTTGATTACCTTACATCACCTTACACAATATAGTTTTATAAATATTTGACTCTCTTCTTATCTTTTAATTTAATGATTAAATACTTCGACCATTTATAAATTCTTTAATCCTGTCTCTTTTAAATCAGAAGAACGATCTAGTTTTCATTTTCCATTGTTCCTTTTTTTCTTAATGCCATATATAGTATTTTTGGATTTTTAAGAATTTTACATCCTGTTTGTCACGTGTTAATTATTTTCCATCTTTCTCCTATCTATTCATTTTCGATCAATTAATTTTTTCAATTGCTTCTTATTTTCCCCCACATTTAAACTTTCTCCTGTTTCCTTCAGGGTGTTTCTGATATTTTTGATTTGGTTATATTTGAATTAAAACGACCCGATAAATATATTTTTAGTAAAACTAGATTACATTTAAAGCAAATTTGCCATTCATATGAACTTTTCTAAGTTGGTTTTGCTGTGACTCAAAACAGGCTCCATTTAGAGATATTCAGATCAAAAATATCGGTTGTAAAGAAACACCTTGTAGTTACTCGTTTTTCTTTCCTTGTCCTTCCTTCTCCTCCCTAGTCCTTCCTTCTCCTCCCTTCTCCTTCCTTCTCCTTCCTTCTTCTTCCTTCTCCTTCGTTCTCTTTCCTCCACCTAGTCTTGAATACCGTCTCGAAGTAGCGTGGTGTATGGTATACCCGGAGACGGGAGAGGTGGGACCAGAGTAAGGTTGGAAAACCTCGGAGCAAGACCAGTCAGTTCTTCTCACTCCCGGAGCTAATATCCTGTATCTCAAACCCGTCTCATTCATTTTCCCGAACCAAGTGAGAAAGAGACTGTTCTCCAAATGTAGAGCACGGAAAAAGGAAGTAAATCTGCGCACTTTTCTATGGAAAGGGGTTGTGGGGTTAGAGGGAGATTTACACTAAATTTTTAACCAGAGTTTAGCTATTTTTTTTTACTATTTTTTAACATTTGATAACGTTTAAATGTTATTCTGATACCCCGTCCTTATTTTTTTCCTTTTATTTATTCTTTAAGCACAAACTATCCCACTTTCAACACATCGAAAAAGTTTTATATTAATATATTAAAACCTAAGTCTTAAATCTTGTATTTTTTTAATGTTCTAGATATATATATATAAAAGGCAAAAAAACCTATTTTTAAATCGATGTATACTTTAGTTTTTAGTTTTCAAAACACTTTATATATTTGCCGTGTGCAAATACTTCATGCACAATTGTTTGAATTCTTAGTAACTGATACAAATTTAAATACTTTTATAAATTTAAATACTTTTATAAATTTAAATACTTTTATAAATTTAAATACTTTTTATAAATGCTTTTATGCAAAATTGTTTGAACTCTTAGTAAAAGATACAATTTTTAAAAAAAAAATTTCAAATGTGAATTTTAAAACGGGTGCGAAAGTTTGTCTACCCAAACCAAATTTGCGTTAATTTATAGCAATATAAATACATATTCTATATATATACTTTGCTTGTCTGGGTGTCTGTCTGTTTGTATCCACGTCAAAACGGCTGAACCAATTTGGCCCACATTTTTAGTAGAACCTCGCGTGACCCCAGGGAAGGTTTCAAAATTTTTGAAAATCACTATTTTTTTTTTATTTGCAAAAATTTATTTTGTTTTTGTTTTAAAGAGAACATGTTCACAATGTAAATGGAAGATGGGCGTGAAGTGCCCTAATAGCCTAGCATGTATAGTATATACTTTGCGTGTCTGTCTGCTTGTTTGTGTCCAGTAAACGGTAAAACGGCTAAACCGATATAGTCCCAGTCTGTTATAATCCCAAAAACAAAGAAAAAAAGTTTTGTATTGAACCACGAAGTGACCTAAATCAAGGAAAAGAAATCAAGTTGTCCAAACTCTCAGCTAACTAGGATTTCAGTTGTACACGTCAGTGTGTTATTAATCCGTTAACAATTATATAAATTAATTATATACTGGGTTACCCACTAAGAATGAGAATGTAAAGACGACTTGAAACTCTTCAAATATGACGACCTCAAGGTTAAATAACGACTTCTGCCATGAATATCTTTAAATGGCTTATTTAATGATTTGACAAAGTAAAAAAGAAGTTTATAGTTTTAGGGAATTATGAATATTAGGAAGGAAATAGGCAGTTTTAAAAGATGTCTCATCCTTTTTGGGAAACCCTGTATGTAAATTAGTAAACTCCTGCTTGTCTGTTTGTTTTTCCGATCATAAAACCGCATGAACCCCTTTTACCGATAAGTCTCAAATTCTTAGGAAAGCATGTGTGTGCACTTTGGATTATTATGAGAGGGATTACAAAACACCCTTCAAACCTTGATCGATCAATGATGTAAGTGTTCAATTCTGACAGTTAAATACAACATTTCTGTAGGTAGAAATCTGCAGGTCATTTTATAGAAAACACACCACAGTTAAAAATAATCAAATTTCAAAAATCAAGAACTTGAATATAGCTCACTTGATTAGAGATGAAAACTTTAGAATGTGATATCCTTAATCCCGATCTGTTAATTAATCTGGAGATTAAGTTCATGAGGAGTATAAGCAATATTTAATCTGGAGATTATGAAAAAGAGTGGATTAAGCATTAATCCTGATATCCACCATTCTAAAGTTTTCAGCTCAGACCAATCTTTAAAGGGTACTGCTGTGAATTGGATGCCATTGTATATATTTAACTACCAATTTATTGGTTCTTTAACTGTCTTTTCAGATATTTTTTTAAAACTTTTGATCCTTGAAAACCTTCAGCTGAGGCCCCAACTATAATTTCAAACCTGACTCTCATTGGAAAACTTTTCCCAAGTTACAAAATACTATGGAGAGAAAATTCTGTGCTATGAATTAAAAAAGGGGCATGCAAGATTCACAATGGTACCCTAAATAACTTCTGATAAATAATGTGAAAGATAGTGTCAGCTTTGTTCAAGCTACAAGATTACAAGTGAGCAAAGAGAAGCTGTTAATTGACAGCTATGTATCCATGTTTTTATGTCTTAATGTGGTTTTAAAGCTCGTGGTAGAAATTAAAATTGAAATGGAAAGGCTGATTGTACTGATATAAACTATATAAGGCTGATTGCACTGATATAAAATATATAAGGCTGATTGTACTGATATAAACTATATAAGTCTGATTGTACTGATATAAACTATATAAGTCTGATTGTACTGATATAAACTATATAAGGCTGATTGTACTGATATAAACTATATAAGGCTGATTGTACTGATATAAACTATATAAGGCTGATTGTACTGATATAAACTATATAAGGCTGATTGCACTGATATAAACTATATAAGGCTGATTGCACTGATATAAACTAGATAAGGCTGATTGTACTGATATAAACTATATAAGGCTGATTGTACTGATATAAATTATATAAGGCTGATTGTACTGATATAAACTATATAAGGCTGATTGTACTGATTGTACTGATATAAACGCCGACAACTGTCTGAAATTTTCCAAGTAAAATTAAGGAAGATAAAGTCGTTTTCTTGCTTTTTTCTCAACTGCACAATTCCGCAAGAAGAAAATCCACAATAGTAAATTTTCAATCTTCAGATGGTCAAATGTTAGATAAGTACATTGGCAGTGCCTCTAAAAAAATACTTTTGTTTGCTAAATTGGTGGGCTCTTTCAAGTATAAAGTATGTCTGGAGATATTTCTTTTAAAGAAAACCCTTCCAGGAAAAGTTATATAGAGAATAAAACATTACCACTTACTTACAAAGGCACACTGCAGCAGCTAGGTGATATAATAATAAAAAAAATAATTCTGAAAACGTATCCCACAAAGTAGGAGTTTTGAACGTCGAAATTGCGCTCAAACTCAGGATTTACAGATCTTTAAAAAGTTTAATTTGTCCAAATGAATCCGAAAGAAGTTTTCCACAACACTGCATACTCAGTTCAACTACCTTACATAGCCGGTCACTCCCTTTAAGTGATTTTTTTTGCAACTAACATGATTTTATATTAATGTACATACTGAACATATATTAGTCCCTTGGTTAAATTCAAAATAATTTATTTTTATGGTCGTGGACCGTTGTATATTTATTTAAACAAAATCATTTACACGTCAATGCAATTTGAAATGTTTTACAAAAAGTATAAATTTAATCGGAAAGATCATACAAACGCCGAGGCCTGGCAAAACTTTTAAGTCAACCCGTTCTCATGAGTTAGTGAATAATTTGTGTACAGTGAGAACCAGAAAACTTTGGAAATGAAAGACGAGAAGACGACATTAAAGCAACAATTAAGTAATATTGATGTTGTTTCAAGCAAATAGTTTTGCTAGTAACCTAGTTAATTGAAATCGGTCTGTTTCCACTGCACAACTGCTGTATTTCATGTTAATTGGAGTATTTAAAGTCATAACTTCAGTTTTAAATTCTTGTTGCTATTCCAGAGTTTTCTGGTTATCACTGTAAGTGGGTCGAGTTTGTAAGATGAGAACAGAATGTTGATTTAACCCTGCAGTTCAGACTAAATACATGGAAACCAATTATTATTCCATGACTCCAGTATTTAAGATTTATATTTTATACTACTCATCGCTTTGCTTTGAGATTTAAAGAAAGGGTTATCCACAAAGGATGAGATTGTAATGACGACCTAAATTTCATAAAATGTGATTATCTTGAAGTTAATTGGAAAATTTTTTACACTTGCAGGGAATTATTAACACAAGGAAACAGATAGTAATACTGTAAAATCTAAAGTCTTATCCTTAGTGGGTAACCCTGTACAGAACATGAACAACTAACTGTCTCATTTTCCTTCGAATCTATTCAATTTATGAATATAAGATGATGAAGCAACTTGACAGATACGGTTTCAAATTGAATTTAGTTTTCAAAATGTCGAATGCCAAGTAACATTTGCTGTTACATAAAGAATAATTCAAATTATTCAAACTAAAATGGGTTCAGTTTCATTACGAAGTCTGCAATAGGTTACATGTTTTAGTTGTGATGATTACATTTTTAGAAGAGCTGTACTAGCCTTAAATAATGTAATCGATAGTTTCTAATTTTCCCTTCATGTGGCTTGCCTTGAAAATCTAAAAAATAGCCTAAGCAAACAAGATCAAAATTAAATAGTGCGATCTCAAAATATCACTATTCACTATAGTTTCAGTAGAAAAGTAAATATTTCCATTTATTGTATAGCGCCGATATAAGGATTTATCTCTAATTGGATAATGAGCTAGATAGAAAGATAGATGTTACCGCCATCCAAAATCTATTGGTTCAGAATAGACAAGAAACACATGGCTAAACCCTGATTGGATCAGGCGCTAATGGACTCAGCATACAGGAGTGAATAGTGCGGTTTAAAAAAGGGCGGATTGAAAAGATGAATAAGAATTATTATTATTTTTTGGATTATACAAAGCTATATAGAGCATATAGGTAAACTGCAAGCTGAAAAGGAATATCTCTCCGTTAAAAATATCTATGTTTTTAATTCCCAATTGATGATTTCTCTGTAAAAGTCAGAAAAATTATATTTTGCCAGATTGAGGTTAGAAGTGTCTCTGTTAATCGGATATTCGAATTTTAATAGGGATTGCAGTTTGAATTACATTGTATGAAATTCTAATTTTGAAAGGTATTGAGTTTTTGCCAAAAATATTCTAATCCCTATATATTTGCAACATGTTGGTGCAACCTTTGATCTCACATAATTCATAGTTTCAAATATTTAAGATCTATAACAAAATTGAGTTGTAAAACCAAAAGGGAATATAAAATCAAAGTTAATGGCAAAAACTCAATTCTTTTACATCAAAAATTAGAACCATCATCTTTTTATATTGTAAGGTGTTGTATTCAAGCTATACTACGGAATATACACAAAAGGTTTAGTCATTAAAGAGAATTTATATCATTAGTTAAACATTAAAAAGATGAATTATATGTCTAGTCTATACACTTCATAATTTATGGTCAATAATATACTGATATAAAATTACGTTGGAAAAATGGATTTTTTACGACCAATAAAGTACATAATAATTTTCAGAAATATTTTTACGGACATAATTTTATTTTAATTTAAAATTTTTCATATTTCAAAACACGTTGAAATGATTCATTTAAAGTTTTCCGACAATTTAGGTTTGATTTTAATTCTTTCAGATTTGAAATAGTTTGAATATTGAAGAATTAAGAATGAGCGGAAATGGCAAAGTTTTATTCTTCCTCCTCTAGTTCTACACCATCATTTAGGTGAGATCAAGGCTTAACCCTAAAAAGGTTGGGGGGAGGGGGTGGTTGGCGCCCCCCCTGTAGTTTTTTGTCCACTCTCATTTTTGACCCTATCACCGTGAAATTTTGTGACTTTTAATGAAAAGTAATTTAAAGGATTTTTTAGTACATTTTTTTTTGTGATTTATAGGGTAGGGTAGGGGCGGAGAAAAAGTTCGGCCTGTGAAAAAAATCAAAAACAGCTAAACTAAAGCTACAGATCTAAAAACTACATCTTTGAAAAGCCCTAGAAAAATGAATGTGTCACACTTTCAGATTTGTTTGAAACAAAAAAATATTTTTTTCAGTTTTTTACCCTTTTTAGGTATTTTTTAACCCTCCCTAGCGCCCAAACTATTAAAGTTATTGGTCTAATTTTTCTCTATCAGCTGGCGTTGAAAAATTGGGCTATGTGCATGCATTTCAACCCTATACCTATTCTCTAAGGCCTTTTTTTATGGAAAAATAGTTTTCAATGGTTCTTAAGGTTTTAACTGAACAGCGTATATTTAATACTTTAGAATAAACTAAGAAGAAAGCAACTAGACAATTTAAATTACTTTTCCTTAGAAATTAGACCAGAACTAGAAATTTCGAATTTTTTATTATTGAAATTTTGCGGATTTTCTGTGATTCTGTGATTCAATCTTTAAAAAATTTTATATTTCGATAGAAATAATTTATGTATACATTTTTGCTTTTATGAAGCTTTGATTTTGAGAGAGAAAAAGGTTCGCTAATTTTTTCGGGTCATTGGAGTACCAAAAAAATTACAAATTTTCAAAAAATATTTCAGAAAATTTCAGGAGAGTTGCAAAAAAAAGGACAATTTTGCACCAGGCGCCGCAAATCACACCTTTTTTTTGACTCACCCTGTATGTCCGGTACTTTTTGTATAGAACAAATTCTTCGTAATCAAAATACTTCTCTTTTTAAATATTTTTGGATCCAATGATTTCTCGAAAGAGTAATGCAAAACTGCAAAAACATAACAAGGCTCATTTCGAAAATTTTATTCACGTGACTTTATTACAGAGCTTATCTATATTTTACAAATTCTTTAACCAGGATAAAAAACCTAAAATGAACCTTTTTTAAAATCATTTTTAAAAAGAAGTGTTTACCCTACTACATCTTCTTAATTGACATTTTGTAGATTAAAGTTATTGTTTAAATTTAGTCTTTAAAATAAACATTTTAAAACGACAAAAAAAATAAATAAAAAAGAGAACATGTCCTTTTAGAAAATTTGAAAATGGAATTACCGCCCAAATTATGTTGGATCAATTAACTAGAGGGGATTTAATAAGATTAGAGGGTAGATTATATGGAGAGGATAGAAATTCAGAATTAGAAATTCTCAAACATAAACCAATAGAACCACACCGGTTTACATGGGGAGGGGAGTATTATGGTTTAACCTTTTTGTACTATTCTTTTTTAAAAAGTATATAAAACATCGACAACTATAGATCTATAATAGTTTGGTAACACCTGTAAATGCAAGGGGGAGGGGAAGAACTTTTCCTATACATTACCTTATAAAGCTACAAATCCTTTAATTTTAAAGTTCCAGGCTGACTTGTAAAAGGAGCTAGAACAAGTTGTACAGTCTATATAGGGCAACACGGGACAGTACACCAAATGAATCCAAGTTGTACAGTCTATATAGGGCAACACGGGACAGTACACCAAATGAATCCAAGTTGTACAATTTCTGTTTTCATAAAACGTGAATTTTCAACCCTCCATTTTATAAAAGTTAGCTTTCTATTTACATATTAGCAGTGAGGGGGCATAGTTTGACTTGTTTTTAAAAACATTTTAGGTTTTTGGACTTTTAGCAGGTTCTACAAGGTCTAAGAAGTTCTACAAAAAAAGTTTATTCCAGAAAGAAAATGTATGAGAAAACCGAACCAAAACAATAGTTTTTATCTATACATTTTTATCTATATATATCTCATATCTATATATATATATATACAAGGTTGTAATGCAAGGAAAGTTATTTTAGAGGTGTACGCATCTATTGTACTGCACTGTACTGTCTCTGGGGAGTAATGTAAACACAAAACGGATGTCGAAGCCTGACATGGGATCCATATTTCACATAAAAAAATCAATGAAATATTCTGGTCAGAGGAAACTATTATGTAAATTATCAAAATTATCAAAATTTAATGCATTTAACCTCCTCGGATACTAAACGAACACTGATGCATCTATTCTTGTTTACAAATTCCGCCCATAGAGAACTAGTTTCAATATGTGCGTAGAATGTACGCAACTGCAATAAACTTACCTTGCATTACAACCTTGAATATATATATAGTCTGTATGTGTACTTTACACTATACAGCTCACTCCAGCTGCTTAAATAAACCTAAGTTTACAAAGTTACTAATCAAATTCAAAACTATTAGTGAATTTTGTCGAACAGAATAATTCAAGTCATTAAAGATTTAATCAATCTGCCTGATTAATTTATGCATACACTCAAGGAAAGAAAGTTTTTCAAGAAATAAAAGAATAGAATTGGAATCCATTTCTCTACGCCTGGAGTTTCAATGAAAATTATTCTTTTTAAAATAAAACCTTCTATTCAGAAAAGAAGATGAATATCAAGTAAAATGTCTTTAATTTTGGGTCCTTAAAATCGATTCAAAACAATTTTGTAAAAAATGGAACAAACAAAGGTTTCTATTTTTCGTTTTGGTCTTTTGACTTTTTTTCAGTTCATTTTGTGATAAAAATAGTAACGTTAATATAACACAAGATTTTAAACACATGGGAAACATCTCATATCATTATGGAATGTTTTATAACGACCCAAAAAGCATCTTCACTTCTGAAGGGATCGTAGACGTTTTTTCAAGTGACCCCCCATTTATAAAGTGACGTGTTCGATTTCCACCGGTACCCTGTAAACTTTTGTTTGCTCAAGAGTGAATGAGATATCCATGTTTTTTTCTGCTTTGAATTTTTTATTTTCAATAAAACTTAATTGCGGATTACTGCTGTAGAAACCATGGAAAAATTGTCAGAATTAAACACTTTTTAAGCTAGAAAAATGATGATATCATCCACGTTATTGCTCGGATAAAAGTTTGAATGGTACTGTTGTAAATCTACCATGATCCTTTTAAATGGAGGGCACTTCAAATTTCAAGGACAGTCCCTTTAAATCCCTCATAGCAATCCAAAGTGCATACATGCTCCCTCCCTCCCCTACATACATGCTCCCTCCCTCCCCTACATACATACTCCCACCCCTCCCTCTTAAAAAAGTTTGGTCCAACTACAAACTACAAACTAGCGAAAACTAAATGATGAGGGCCACCCTCTTCACCGTGAAACCAAGTTTTAAGTTAAAATATATATTTTCATCAAAAATATCAAAAGTCGGAAATTAAATTCTAAGGCATCAAGCTTTTAATCCTATTCCCCTTGTAATACAAGCTAAAAAGAACTAATATTTAAAGATTGTACATTTATATATATTACATATGTTGTACAGCGAGACCCATAAACACAAAACTGCGGATAAGGAAGACGATATTTAAGACGTAAGTATTTTAGCTATGGGAACCCAGCTTTGCCCGAAACCAAGTTTTCGCCAACCCACTCAACCTAGAAATTTTAAACCACTCAAAATTTGAGGTAAAAAGGTCCTGAGGTTCATGAGTTATGATTGGGCATTGACAGGGCATGCAAACAAACAAACAAAGTCAAATTATTACTTATATAAAGAACAAGAAGACCCTATTTATATTTGTTTTATTAAAATGGATAATTCTTAGTGAACCTTTGAGTTTGGACTTGTGAAAGGCCTTTGATTGATTTATTTTAGGATCCAAATTATTTCACATGTATATTATACATTCATAATAAAAAAATAGATTTTGAGTGTGGTGAAAATAAAAAACGTTACAAATATTAAGCTGGCAAGAATAAAAAATTAATTATATTAATTAGTATTAAGTAGTATTAATTAATTAATACTTTACAGGGAAGTTAAGGGAATTTCAATTTACCAAGGGTTCCCAAAACCCATTTTGCCAACAAAAAATCAAGAGCTTAAATTCATGGACGTTAAGTATAACTTAACCTCCATCTGTTTGGGGAATCATAGGTCGGTAATGTTGGTCATAATTTCTTGGATTTGAACAGTTTTCTAATTCCATCTTTGTTAAATAAACAGTGCATTTTTGTAAAACTGGGTGTATATATTCAATATTGTTGCAATTTTCGGAAAGCCTCGGGTTTTTGCAATGTCGAATTACCGTGAGCAATCAGTTTTCTTGCTATTGCATAATTTCTACAATTCTGCACACTTTTATTGGCAATACTTAAACAAAATTCTTCTTTTACTCCTCTTAATTCAATCAAATTTGCAATATTTTTCATTTTAGATTTTACAGAAAGAAATAAACTGAATAAATTTCTGTTTTCATATACATTCATGTTCATTGTCATTTATTCAATATAAAATAATTCATTTTAGAAAATAAAAATTTTAATTTAAAGAATAAACGTCCAAATATAAATTGCGAAACGGCGGTAATTTTAAGATTTTTGGCCTCAAGAAATGGAGGGTAGAGGCACAATGAGCTAAATGGGGTAGATGTAAAGCCTACGTATAAAGTTATTTTTTTAAAATACTTTTTTTCAATTTTGAGTTTACAACTTACATCCTGAGGTTAAACAAGTTTACAGCCTTACTCGCCTTTTTTGTGGTTTTAGTTTTTTAATGTTCACTATAGAGATAGTTTAAAAATTATCTGGAAGCCGGCCTACTCCTGTATGCCGAGTCCATTAGCGCCTGATCCAATCAGAGTTCAGTCATGTGTTTGTTGTCTATTCTGAACCAATAGAAATAGTATGGGGTAACATCTATCTTTCTATCTATCTCATTATCCAATCAGAGTTCTGAATCCTTCATTCGGCGCTATCAGTAAATGGAAATATTTATTTCTACTGAAACTATAGTGGGCCAGCTATCCTCGTATTCAAGCAAGTCAATTTTGTTGATTTAAAGGGACTGTAAGCGCAATTTTTAAGTGACTCTACATTCAAAGATGTCAATGCCCGATTCACAATACCCTTAAACGCTTTGACGGATCTAGGTGGTCGGATTTATTCGATTGAATACTATTATTATAAATGAGTAGCTACCATATCTCATAAATCTAAGAAAACGGTTTTAATTGTTGCCTCTGCCCCACTTCTTATATCTTAATTTAGTATCACTGAGACGGTTAGACATTACACATATATATACATCCAATATCTATATATATATATTTATATATTTATAAGAAAATAAGTATTACAACATGATTTGAAGTTTTATTTAGCTATATCAAATGATAAACTATATATATTATATACCATGTTCAATATGAGAAAATTTAAATCTTTGCAAACTTATAATTAATGAATTTAAAAATATATTTGATCATTTCTACACAAACTTGTTAGATATCATCAAAAAACTTTTACAGTCAACTTGTTCAAAAATATCAATATTATATCTAAAAGTTTCAATTAACTGTCTGTACGATCTGTTTCCCCACTCTATCTATCTATCTATCTATCTATCTATCTATCTATCTATCTATCTATCTATCTATCTATCTATCTATCTATCTATCTATCTATCTATTTAAGTAAGCAAAGTAAGTTTTATTTTTTAACACTTCGAACAATCGCTCCTCTATTCGCTAATCTTCAGTCGAAATTACGAATTAAAAATCGCTTATTTGGCCGTAAAAGTTGAATACCTGTCAATCAAACAGCAATAAATCGCAAGATTCAACAAAAATATCTTATTTGAAAGTAACAAATTGGATAACTCCGATATTTTGTAAAATATTGCGTTTTTTTTGTCACTTTTCTTGTCAGCCATCCAGCTTTTGCTGTCAAATAAGCATTTTTCTAAATTTCGTAATTTTGCCTGATTTTTTTTTCTTGAACCCACTAACCCCCTTTCAGCTACCTCCAGATTACTGAAGATATAAAATACTTTGTTGATTCCAAGGTTATAATGCAAGGAACGTTAATTGCAATTACTCTGCATACATATTGAAACCAGTTCTCTCTGGGCGAAATTTGTAAACAAGAAAAGATGCATCAGTGTTTGTTTAGTATCCGAGGAGGTTAAAAGCATTGAATTTTGATAATTTTGATAATTCACATAATAGTTTCCGATGGCCAGAATATTTCATTGATTTTATGTGAAAGATGGATCCCATATCAGGCTTCGACATCCGTCTTGTGTTTACATTACCGCCCAGAGACAGTACACTGCAGTACAAAAGATGGGTACACCTCTGAAATAACTTTCCTTGCATTATAACCTTGGTTGATTCCATAATACAATGAAACGCTAAACTTATATTTCTTGACATTTTATTATCACATACGTTCTTCTTTTATTCTGAACCCTCTCCCCCCTGTGTATCCTACCCCTACCCCTATGTACTCCCCCCTCTCTGTGCTACCCCTCCCCCCCTCTGTGCTCACCCTCCCCTCCCCCTTCTGTGCT
>NW_019396062.1:4642-152112 GCF_000591075.1 Eurytemora carolleeae | reverse complement strand
AGTCTGATATTCTGTATATTTAGGACGGAAGAGTCTAATACTCTGTATATTTAGGACGGAATAGTCTGATATTCTGTATATTTAGGACGGAATAGTTTAATACTCTGTATCTTTAGGACGGAAAAGTCTGACATTCTGTATATTTAGGACGAAATAGTTTTATATTCTGTTTATTTAGGACGGAATAGTCTGATATTCTGTATTTTTAGGACGGAATAGTCTAATACTCTGTATCTTTAGGACGGAATAGTCTGATATTCTGTATATTTAGGACGGAATAGTTTGATATTCTGTTTATTTAGGATGAAATAGTCTGATATTCTGTATCTTTAGGACGGAATAGTCTGATATTCTGTATTTTTAGGACGGAATAGTCTAATAATCTGTATCTTTAGGACGGAATAGTTTGATATTCTGTTTATTTATGACGGAATAGTCTAATGCTCTGCATCTTTAGGACGGAATAGTCTGATATTCTGTTTATTTAGGACGGAATAGTTTGATATTCTGTTTATTTAGGACGGAATAGTCTGATATTCTATATATTTAGGACGGAATAGTCTGATATTCTATTTATTTAGGACGGAATAGTCTAATACTCTGCATCTTTAGGACGGAACAGTCTGACATTCTGTATTTTCAGGACGGTATAGTCTAATATTCTGTATATTTAGGACGGAATAGTTTGATATTCTTTATATTTAGGACGGAATAGTCTAAGACTCTGTATCTTCAGGACGGAATAGTCTGACATTCTGTATTTTTAGGACGGAATAATCTGATATTTTGTATATTTAGGACGGAATAGTCTTAGTAATCTGCGTGTTTCTGTCCCAAGTATTGTCCTAAGAGGAGAGAATACGACATTTAACTGCACCTGGGACACTGATAAGACAGATAAGGTACACAGGGAGCAAAACAATATATGGGAATTTTTTTTTCAAATTTAAATGTTCTTTTGAAAGCATATTAGTTTTCACATAACGTATATCAACACGCTTTTTACGACTATACGGTTATTAAGATCGGCCCGGATTAAAAATGCTTGAAAAAACGTCCACTGATAAGTTGGAAGATTATGCAATTTTACTTTTTACGTAAAATATATGGGACAGTGATAACCAGAAAACTCTGGAATAGTATGGACGACTTTGAGAATCAAGGTTTAACTTTAAAATGTTCAATGAACTTGAAACACAGAAATTGTGCAGTGTGAACAGACTCATTTCACAACATAAGTGATTTTTTAAGTGTCTAGTAAAACTATTCGCCTTGTAACACCATCAAATACACTTAATTATTGCTATAATGTCGTCTTCCCATTTCATTGTTTTCTGGTTATTACTGTAAGTTAATGACATCAACATTACACTGGTTATTAATAATTGATATATATATGTCCGGAATATATTTAATTCTCTAATTTAATGAAGGGAAGGGAATTTCACGCACCCCTGACCCTTTAGTAAAAGTAAATTCAACCTAAAGTCTGACCGCGTCAACCTTGTTGCACCGTCTAGTCAAATTGAGTGTTTGCTTTATTTACCCAATGTCCGGGCGATACAGTACAAACTGGGACCGGAAAGGTTGACCCGGCTCGGAAATTCAAATGTTCTACGGCTGCGGGTGATTGAGACGTAATCTCAAGTGAACCTCAGTCAAAAGAGTGGCATGTCCGATTCACAACTGTACTCTTTAAACCTCATTTCTGATCAAGGATGAAGGAGACTTCCTTATTTATCTAATATCATTTTAAATTGTAAACAACAGTCCCTTTAATTAATTAATTAATTAATTAATTGATTGATTAATTAATTAATTAACTAATTAATTAATTAATTGTTTTCGTTGTTTAGATCTGGGCGGTGAAATGGTACCGTGGAACAATCGAAATATTTAGAAATATTTTCGACGAAATACCTCCGATCAAAACCTTCCCGTTGGATAATTTCCATATCGATGTAAGTATTTGTTAACACGATTTTAGTCATCACTAACTAAAGGGCCCGGCATTGCCCGTGCAAAACAAATATAAAAAAAATTGAAAACAAATTTAGAATTTTTTATATCCTGTAACATTCCCCGGCCACCCCTGAGTGTCCTCAAAAAATTTCAGCCCAATCGGTCCAGCCGTTTGGCCAGCTATAGGCAACATATATATACGAATGTCTTGGTTTTTTATATAGATTTCGCGTTTCTCATTCTACATATCATTGTATTTTTTACCTGAAGTCGGAGCGCTTGTGTTGAGTATATTGTAAATAGTAAATTTACCTGGAGGATAACTTAAAATATAATATTGTAAATAGTAAATTTAATGATCAATGCTTGATTCCTAAATTGAAGTTGTCCCAATCGTATATAGTTGATATTTCTTAATATTTTTTAGTTGTATACACGATGTACTTTAAACAATGATTATTAGGTCTCTGTTTTCAATATTTCAGTAATTTACAATTACAAATTGTATTACGTAGGGTCAGACTCAGAGATTGTGAGTAAAGAAAGAAAAAATAATAAACTGTGAAAACTTGTCTCAGCAAAACGTTTGAAAAGTTTGTGTTAGTATAAAGTTTAGTGTGAGAATGCAGTAGCAAACTTTATCAAAATGTAAATAAGAAAACAGACATTTGGGAAGTTTGGAAGAAAATGGAAAAAACTCTAAATTGGCTGATATGGTGATACAAATATTAAGATAGGACGCTCCATGGACGCTCACAACATACTAAGCTAGCTGGGTCGGTCAAATAGGCTTATGATATCGATGACCCGGGGCCGGTTGTTGCCGCGCATCACTAAGGGGTCGGTCTAGTACGAATTCAAATTAACCCTAGTTCACCGTACGCTGCTGTGGTGCAATCAAACAAGGTTTTTAAAAGACTGTAAAATGTCATTATATCTTGCCCGGGCCACGTGGATTTAACGGTTCTGTCATTATTTTAGAAAGCTGCGACTTTCGATCACAATTTAACCACTTATACATAATTTTTAAACCTTTTTTTTTAAATACTTTTTTGTCGGCATAAACGTTTTGAATGAAAAAGTATTAAATATACAAATCCGTAAGTTTAAAGAGTGTTGAATTATAGACCCAAACACGTTTTATTTCAAATAAAGGAAATCAAATGCTTCTCAATCAGCTCTGGTTAGTTCGGGGAGGGGCAACAATAGCCGTAACTTCAAGGGTACCTTGATTTATAGCGCGATTCACAATGGGTACTCTTTGATGTTTATTCCTGTGTGTATGCGAAAATTGTTGAGTTATTCTTATTTTTCTGGCAAAAATAGAACACCTGAAAACAACTTTTTTGAATCATGGCTTGATTATGATTATAAATACAAACAGAAGTTATTTCATTTTAACTTAGTTAAAGTGAGACAACTTTCTTATACATTTTTGAAACTAAATCACCGCCATTTTGTTTTAAGATTTAAAATGACGTTGTAACGAATAATATTGAAATAATTTGTTACCCGTGATTAAATGAAAAAAGTTTTTTTTCTCTTAAAAAAAAGAAAATTGAGATGAGAAGATCTTGAAAAATATTTTCTACATTTTTTAAATCTTAAAACCTTTAAAGGTTTTGTTTTTCTTTTTTTTTCTTAAAAAATCTAAGATTCTCAGAAACTAATGAATTGCTTCGACACCAGAAAATATCTTTGAAGGAAGTTAAAGGAAGTTAAAGGAAGTTAAGAGAAGTTAAAGGAAGTTAAAGGAAGTTAAGGGAATTTAAAGGAAGTTAAGGGAAGTTAAGGGAAGTTAAGGGAAGTTTAAGGAAGTTAAGGTAAGTTAAAGGAAGTTAAGGGAAGCTAAAGGAAGTTAAGGGAAGTTAAAGGAAGTTAAGGGAAGTTAAAGGAAGTTAAGGGAAGTTAAAGGAAGTTAAGGGAAGTTAAAGGAAGTTAAGGGAAGTTAAAGAAAGTGTTTACAAAACAACAAAGGGGTTTAGTCCCAAAAGTTGAATCACTAGAAAACTAGAAAACTAGAAAACTAATAAACTAGAAAACTAGAAAACTAGAAAACTAGAAAAGTAGAAAAGTAGAAAAGTAGAAAAGTAGAAAAGTAGAAAAGTAGAAAAGTAGAAAAGTAGAAAAGTAGAAAACTAGAAAACTAGAAAACTAGAATACTAGAATACTAGAAAACTAGAAAACTAGAAAACTAGAAAACTAGAATACTAGAATACTAGAAAACTAGAATACTAGAAAAATAGAAAACTAGAAAACTAGAATACTAGAATACTAGAAAACTAGAAAACTAGAATACTAGAATACTAGAATACTAGAATACTAGAATACTAGAAAACTAGAAAACTAGAAAACTAGAAAACTAGAAAACTAGAAAGCTAGAAAACTAGAATACTAGAAAACTAGAAAACTAGAAAACTACGGTGGTTGGCGATATTATCAATATAATGAAGACGACTTTTTTATTTAAGTTTTTATTCTTAACAAGCTTTTTTCGAATTAAAAGTTTACCAGTAATTGACAGTTTCTCTCGGTTTTCAATCTTTTGTGTATCCATGCTTTTTAAAAGCTTAATATAAATCAAAATTAAAATCGAAAGTCGTTTTCAAAAAACTAAGAAAATAGAAAAACTAATTAAACTTTTCTAACCCTGGCTATCTAGATTTCCTAACCCCAGCTATCCAGATTTCCTAACCCCAGCTATCCAGATTTCCTAACCCCAGCTAACCAGATTTCCTAACCCCAGCTATCCAGATTTCCGAAACCCAGTTATCTAGATTTCCTTAGTTTTGCTAACTAGAATTCCTACCCCCGGCTATCTGGATTTCCTAACCCCGGCTGTCTGGATTTCCCAGATATCCAGATTTCCTAACCCCAGCTATCCAGATTTCCTAATCCCAGCTATCCAGATTTCCTAACCCCAGCTATCTAGATTTCCTAAACCTAGCTATCTAGATTTCCGAAACCCAGTTATCTAGATTTCCTTAGTTTTGCTAACTAGAATTCCTACCCCCGGCTATCTGGATTTCCTAACCCCGGCTGTCTGGATTTCCAAACACTGGCTATCTAGAATTCCTAACTCTGGCTATCTAGAATTCCTAACCCCGGTTATCTGGATTTCCTAACATTGGCTATCTAGATTTCCTACCCCCAGCTATCTGGATTTCCTAACCCCAGCTATCTGGATTTCCTATATTGTGTTGCTGGCGGCAAGATGTTTAAAGGATAAGATGAAACAGACTAGGATATTGAGTTCAATATATGCAAGGTTGAGTTTCCTTCATTGCATCCTTTCAGACAACATTAGCCCAAGGGAAACTTACTGTTGCTTTAAGGCAGTGATCCCTTTAAGTAATCCAACTATGCTTGTAAAGCTTTATTGGTGTTATTTTTTATGATTTTCCCAAAGGCATTCCCCCAAGCGGGCGACTTTCCTAATTGGTAACTTTCCAAGCGGCAACTTTTCAAAGCTTTTGTTAGGATTTCTGAGGCGTTGCAGGCTAAAATGGGAGCCAAGTGCACCGGCTAGGGCGCCGAGCGCTGCGGCTAAAACAATCTAGGGCTTATGCGCTGCGGCAAAAACAGGCTAGGGGCCGAGCACTGCGGCTAGAACAGACTTGGGAAGTTACCGCTTGGGAAATTGTAGATTTGGAAAGTTGCCGCCTTGGGAAAACACCCTTGGGAAGTTGCCTCATGGGAAAATACCTTTGGGACATCTGACATTGCTTTATAAAGCACTATAAATAGGGGACTCTATACATGTCCAGGAAATCATAGATAATTGTTTTATGATTTTATAATTTTTTTTCTACGGGATTCTTTTTTATTCTAGATGAAATAGAGATAATAAATTTTGTACTTTAAGAACCCATTGAATCCGGTATTTTTTAGGAATTTATTTCTGATGGAAAAACCTTGCTACTTAGAAATGTTAATTTTCATAATACTGGAGAATACAGCTGTGAGGTAGGTTTAATTAGTGAAATAAAATAAATAAAAATTAATGATTATGTACAAAAATTACTTTTAATCATAATATTGATAATTTTGATTTAAAGTTAATAATTTAGGTTATTGCGGACCAGACGTTTCATACTCTGATAAAGAAGGCACACATGCAAGTTGTAGGTAAGCAAATTAATAACACTTAAAAAAAAACGATTCCTGTTTTCTGAAGAAATCATAGAGATGGGCATCGCCATTTTGAACAAACAAAATTTTTAAGAACGAACAAAATTTTCATGAAAAAGAAAGTCGTTCAGAAAAAAACGAACGAAAAAAATAATCAATAACAAACGATTTAAAATCGTTCGATCAAACTTGAAAAAACTATAGTTTTTTAGTACTCGTACATATTTACCAAAAGATTTGAAAAAAACAATTTTTTTTTTACTGAACGACGATTTTATTGAACGAACGATTTTACTGAACGAACGATAAAAAAACGAACGACATATACGAAAAAGTAACGATAACTTTGAGAGCGAACGAAATAATTTTTTAAAAACAATTTAAAGAAAACAAGGAAATGGGTCGTTGACGAATGATGAACGAACGAAAAGTCTAACGTCCCCAACTCTAATCATATCGTTGTGTTTACAGTTCAATCTTTCGAATATTTGTTAGATTTTTTTAATTAAAAACTTTCTTTATCGGTCTCTCCTATATTTGACGGCATTCGTAATTCCAATCAAATAGTAGATGTAAAGGAAGTACATCCTGTCTGTATTGACATCTGTTCATCTTCATATTTTAATATCTAATATAAGGAAGTACATCCTGTCTGTATTGACATCTGTTCATCTTCATATTTTAATATCTAATATAAGGAAGTACACCCTGTCTGTATTGACATATTTTCATGTTCATATTTTAATATCTAATTTCGAATCTTTATTATCTAACATATATACGCCAACGAAGTATAAAATAGCAAAAACCAAAAATCTTTTAGGAAGAGCTAAACAGTTTTCTCACGGTATAATATATGGAAGAAAGCTTAGTTTAGGATGAACTATCCATTGTTTTAATGTGTATTTCCAAACTCAGAAATTAATATTTTGCTGGAACAAAAAATATTTACTTAACACTAGCAGAGCATCTTTGGTACGGCTTTTTTTTAATTTGTTACTTTTGCCCGGCCTCTGCAAGAAATGTGTACAGTGTCTATATGTACATGTACACTGTCCAGCAAAATACCAAATGCACTGGAATTTAGAATGATTGAAAGAGGTTTTATCCTGTTTTGAATTGATTCAGTTTTTCAACTTGAAAACTTTATTGTTGTAAAAACAGGAGTTTGAATTGCAAAAATTTCAACACAAAAATTCCAATTTTCTGAACTTTAAAACAGTGATAAATGTTTGTTTGGTAAAATATTTGAAGTTCAATGAAAATAAAACAAATTTTAAAATTTCCTAAAACTTCTTCGTAAAATAAAGAATATGAAAACTAGATTGAACATTGTCACCCCAGTCTAAAAGTAGCATGATCCGTGCCGGTACAACACGTACTGTATGTGCAGTCCGTTGTACTGTCCAGTCAGTCTACCCAGTGTAGATTCGACAAGCACGTTTTATGCAACAAATGTCGCCTGGCAAGATCACAGTGTTGTACATTGAAACAATAACTTTTATGTCAGTTATGTAAAATGCAAATATGCAATTAATGCATAATTTTAAAGTTTCTGTCACATTTTTGTTGTAGATTTATTATACACATAATTAGTTTCTTTATTTTTCTGGGTAGAATTAATTTAGGATTAATTATTGTTTAATTACAAGGGAAAGTAAACTCGAAAATTGATTATTTAAGTTAATGATGTTGACTTTACGTAGAATTTTTTTATATCCTTAAAAAGAAGACATATTGTCAAATTTTTCATCCTTATCCTTATTATCAATACTTTAATATAATTTCTTTTTATTATTGTACATTA
The DNA here is from genome assembly GCF_000591075.1 of Eurytemora carolleeae. Lineage (NCBI taxonomy): Eukaryota > Metazoa > Arthropoda > Copepoda > Calanoida > Temoridae > Eurytemora > Eurytemora carolleeae. The sequence goes on along the minus strand of NW_019396062.1, from coordinate 144,212 downwards.
CATGTACATTACTTAATACGTCTACACAATTTATTTTTATTACACAATTTGCTTCACACTGCAGTTATTATATGTTTTATTTCAAATATAAATTTTGTGTTCTTTACTCTTTATATAGTAATGGAACTTCAGCTGTAATTTTCTAATTTTGATATCTTTGCAACCTGATGTTGTAAGCATTATATATTTAAAACCATGAATACTGCTAGATCAGTTAAAGTTCAGAATATTAAAGGTATTCATCATCAGGCTGCAATGATATTATAATCAGAAAATTTGCTGTGAAATGATATTAACATTTTTTTTGCTACAATTTTTTCATGTTTTAATGTTTATTTTATTTTTTAACATATATTTTTTTAATTTAAATTTTAGCAAAATTCTATAAATTAGCTGCACTGCCACTGCGGTTTCAGTAGAAGTAAATATTTCTATTTACTGCTATAGCGCCGATATAAATATTTATCTCTAATTGGATAAAGAGCTAGATAGAAAGATAGATGTTACCGCCATGCAATTTCTATTGGTTCAGAATAGACACCAAACACATGACTGAACCCTGATTGGATCAGGCGTTAACCTTATTCCTGCTGTAACCCCCCCTGTAGTTTTTTTACATAACTCAAAAAGTATTGGTCTGAGGCTGTTGAAATTTTCTGACTTTTCTTACATACCCAAAGCCCTCCCTTTAGGCCTAAAACCAGGCTTTAATACTGCCTGAATGACTGCTTTTTCCTGTAACAAACTAAATCTTTGTTTTGACCCATTTCCACTTGTCAGATTTTGATAAAATTTAGCTTTTTGGAAAGCCTTTTTGCAAACAACCTGTCAAAGGAAATTTGCACATTTTTGGTTTTTCTTGATTAAAAATCAGGTTATTTAAAATTTTGCAATTTTGAAATGGCATGGTCAAGGGCTTTTCAAAAATGTATAATTTTTCATTTTTTGGACAAATTTTTTTTGCAAACATTTTTACTATATAACTGGATTTTGCGATAAAAAATTCAATTTTTGCAAATTTGCAGATTCTAAAAGTAGAGCACAAGAGCTTTCCAATGATGTATCATTTGTCATATTTGGACATCAAACATGGGATTTAGAGGGGGGAGGGGTCAAATTGACCCCCCCAGCATATCCTGGTGTTCAAGTACCCAAGCATGCAGAGATAGGGTTAATGGACTCGGCAAACTAGAGTGCTGCAAGTATTTTGACAAATTTCTGTTTTCTAAATTTCCTTCTTCTTGTTGTTCTTTCATCATCCATCATGTTCGTGCATCATCCATCATGTTCGTGCATCATCCATCATGTTCGTGCATCATTCATCATGTTCGTGCATCATCCATCATGTTCGTGCATCATCGTGCATCATCCATCATGTTCGTGCATCATCCATCATGTTCGTGCATCATCCATCATGTTCGTGCATCATCCATCATGTTCGTGCATCATCCATCATGTTCGGCTAATTTTGAAAAAGAAAAGAACATTTTTTTCATGACTTCCTTACAATTACTGCCGATGTTTATTTAATAATTTTATATTTTTTTAATCTTTTTGTTTAGATTTGCCCGATGATAAGCCTCGTATATCTGGGATTAAGGATAAGTATCAGATCGGTGAAACTATTGAAGCAATGTGTACATCCTGGCATTCTCATCCACCAGCAAACCTTTCCTGGTTTATCAATGAGGAACCGGTGAGAACAAATATTATTTAAAGGGAATGTAAGCGTAATTATCTTCCATTTAAAGAGAGATGTCGTCGATTCACAACGGTAAATATTATCGAGGAGGGAGAACTCAGTGTATATATCTCTTAAATGCGGCGAAAAAACCCTCAAAATAAGAGTGTATGCTAGCGTACTGTGTGAAACCAACGCGGATGATGTCACGTACTGCCAAAACTAGAATATTCTATATCCAACGCGGTTCTCAAAGATATTAATGCGAATAACTCTATATTCTACATTTCCAAGAAAGTAACTATTAATATTCCTTACATATAAAACAGTTTACAAGCAAATTGTTCGAACATTACAAGCGTTTATATATATAAATTAGGAAATATCTGTCATCCTTGATCAGTCCAAGGTTTAAAGGGTACCGTTGTGAATCCTTTATCAGTCCAGGGTTTAAAGGGTACCGTTGTGAATTCTTGATCGGTCTAAGGTTTAAAGGGTCCCGTTGTGAATCCTTCATCAGTCCAAGGTTTAAAGGGTATCGTTGTGAATCGGGTATTCCCCTCTTTAAATAGAAGGTCACAATAATAATTACGCTTACAGTCCCTTTAAACTACAAGAAAATGATCTTAATTACTTTTAACATGAAGATGGCAACATAACTAAACAACTTCTCTATTTACATACAGTTTTTATATAAAAGTGGACTTTTTTATTATGCTTAAGATAGTTCTATTTACATACAGTTTTTATATATAAGTGGATTTTTTTATCATGCATTAAGATAGTTCTATTTACATACAGTTTTTATATAAAAGTGGATTTTTTTATCATGCATTAAGATAGTTCTATTTACATACAGTTTTTATATAAAAGTGGATTTTTTTATTATGCATTAAGATAGTTCTATTTACATACAGTTTTTACATGAAAGTGGATTTTTGTATTATGCATTAAGATAGTTCTATTTACATACAGTTTTTATATAAAAGTGGATTTTTTTATTATGCATTAAGATAGTTCTATTTACATACAGTTTTTACATGAAAGTGGATTTTTGTATTATGCATTAAGATAGTTCTATTTACATACAGATTTTATATAAAAGTGGATTTTTTTATCATGCATTAAGATATTGCTATTTACATACAATTTTTTTTAAAATGATTTTTTATTAACATGCACAAAGATATCCTTATTTTCATACAGTTTCTTTTATAAAAAATGGTTTAATATTATCATGCATAAAGATATCGCTATTTACATACAGTTTTTTTATATAAAAATGGTTTTATATTATCATGCATAAAGATATCGATATTACATACAGTTTTTTTTATAAAAAATGATTTTTATTATCGTGCACAAAGATATCGCTATTTACATACAGTTTTTTTTTTAAAAAATGATTTTTTATTATCATGCATAAAAATATCGCTATTTACATACATTTTTTTATATGAAAAATGAATTTTATTATCATGCACAAAGCTATCACTTTTTTCATACAGTTTTTTTTTATAAAAAATGGTTTTATATTATCATGCATAAAGATATCGCTATTTACATACAGTTTTTTCTTATAAAAAAATGATTTTTTATTGTCATGCATAAAGATATCGCTATTTACATACATTTTTTTTATAAAAAATGATTTTTATTATCATGCACAAAGATATAGCTAGTTACATACAGTTTTTTTGTAAACATAAACCTTGAATGAGTCTGAAAGTTAAATTAGGAATGAAGAAGGCGAGAAGAAAAATTCAATTATATTTGTTTGAAAGTTAGTTATAACCGTCATTGCACAGAGAAGAGTACAAAGTGGTAGTGCGAGGCTTGACATGAAAACTAATTAAAGTAAAGAAGTTTATAAAACATGAAAATGGTTTAGAAAATCTCACTTTGTGACAGTACAAGCGAGAAATTAGAAACAGGTCCTGCAGGCGCTGTAGCATAAGGTGGTCCAACAATTTTTTATATACATTTTGCTTGTTTGCTTGTTTTCAATAACCGTCAAAACGGTTGAACCGCTCGCAAGGGCGTATACAGAAATAAATCTAGGGGGGGGCAAGATTTGCGCGAAGCGCAAATTTTTTTTTGCCCCCCCCCTAGGAGCTCCTAGGGGGGGCAAAATTCGAACTGTAAATTCATAACACTTGGCTTCTTGGATATCAGGCATAAGTATAAGATACTTAAAAGGCACACATACAGTCCAAATAATTACCTTCTAAGCACTCCTTCAAACAAAACTAGCAGAAAAAAACATTGTTTCTAAAAAATCGTCATTTTATTATACTTTTATAGGTATATTTAGTATTTAAACTAGAGATAGTAAAAGACATTTTTGAAAATAAAAACTTAACTTAAACTTAAATTCTATGAGATGAAAAGAAGTACAAAGGTCCAGAAAATAATTATGACTTGTAAAAGTTTCTGTTGTGAAAAAAAGTAGGAGTAGGAGTAGGCTTATAAATAACAGTATTTGATTCATGATAATTATTAATCAGCAATTCACAGATACCAGTCACAACGGCAACTTTTAACAGACTCACATCACTACTAAACAAGACTAGCATATAATGTAAAGTGTGTGAGCTGTACAAATGTATGCAGACTGTGTGTTCTCTGAACCCAACTAAACTCTGTGTACTCTGTGAACTTAAAAGTTAAAATTAGGTTAGGTTGGTTAGGTTAACTTGGTTACAGCATGAGCACTGCACTGTAATTATATATATTTTAAAATTTTGATTTTTTATAATAATCATGAAAAGCAAACTTATTTTTTTTGTGTTCTTCACTCTTCAGTTAAGATTTGAAAAGTGTGAAAGGCTTGCAGAATTCTAGGGGGGGCTATGCCCCCCCCCCTGTATACGCCCTTGACCGCTCGGGCCCAAACTTGTTGTGGAAACTTCGATTAAAGATAAAAATGTCCGGATAACATTTTGATTTTTTTTTAAATTGCGTCAACTAGAAGAGAAAAGTCAGCATAAAAAGTTGCAGCTCACACACCAACAGTTAACAGATGAAATTCTCAATAGAAAGGGTAGGAGAAGAAGCGCCCTATTACGCATAGAGACACTCAAAATTTGTCAATTACAACATACATCCTTTTTACTTTCCATATTCGGGCTTAAAAATAAAAAGTTTACAAAAACATTTCTAAATTTGATTTCATAACCATGTAAAATTAGTAATGAATTAAAATAACAAATGCGATCAGTGACCTCAGAAAGGTCAACTGAGCCTGAATAAAAGTTGTAAAAAAAGTGTATTCTTGTTTCTGAAATGTGTTTTTTATATTTGGACTTGCCAGTTACTTTGCAGAATGTAGGATGGAAAAACGAGGTGGATAGTCTTTTATTTTATTAGACTCCCTTTACTCTTTCTACAATTTTAAAATTAAAGTTTTAAATTTCTGAATTTTTAGAAAGAGTTAGAACAACAGTTCTGAAAAGCAATTATTGCATAAGTATTATTTATCAAAATGAAAACAGAAAACAAGCCGAGAATGAATTAATCAGAAACCTAAACTTTCAGACTCAAAACTTTGAATCTATTATTTGCATATTTAAATGCAGGAAATCTGTGGCTTCAAGGGATTTTTTTACTTATTTAAAGATAAACATAATTTCAACATTTCTTCATTAGTTTTACTTGTAAATTTTATAAATTTTTGTATAAATAAAAGGAATTGAGTCTTTGTAACAAACTCTGATGATTTTCTAATACCTGTATCTTTGCAACCTGATGTCGAAGACCATAGATATTTTGAACTATGCATTCTATTAGATCAAATAATCTTACTTTGAAATATCATAGGTCAACACCATCAAGTTGCAAAAATAAAGGAATTAAAAAATTTGAGTTTGTGTCAAAGACTTAATTCATTTTATAAATTTTTATATAAAATTAGCGATGAAATCCAGGTTTGTCCAGAGTTTTCAGATAAAATTTTGAGGCCAATTGGTAATTCGGTAATAAGTTTCTGAATTATTAATGAACATATAAAACAAACAGAGATTACTACTACATGATAATTAAGAAAAGTTAATGATTCTGTTTTCCAAATCATTTGGATTTGTCATGGTTAAAAAGTAGAGTCAAGCTAAGAATGCATTATTGTAGGGTAATTTTTTAGGATTCATTTGTGACCTTTCAGACGTTTTATGGTGCATATTTGTTCAACAAGAAGTCAAATTCAATCTTTAAAATCCTCATATATATTGTTCATTTGGAGGGATGATTTTAAGAATCGGTTTTTTAAAAATTATTTAATAACGACGACAAAAAAAGTAAAAAAAATTCTACAGTTAACTAATCAGATGTTTAGAAACATATTTCTCAATAGACATTTGTCAACAAATCAATTTTAGAATCAATTACTTTTTTCCCCATTATTATATTAAATTTTTTATTCTTTACGAATTTGTTTCCAGATTTCTTAAAATTCTTAAAATGTCGTCTTTTCAATAAAAGTTCCAGGAAATCTACAGAAAACGTTTGTAAACAACTAGACACTAAAGAAACAAATAACTGAATAAGATATCTTGCTTTCAATAGGAGTTAATTTTTATTTTCTCAACCACTAATTACTTAACTTTAGAATTTTGTCACATTTGTCGTGGTCGTCTTTGAATAGTTAAAAAAAAGACTCTCAAAATGATCCCTCCAAATTGGACTATCAATGAGGATTTTAAAGATTGAATTTGCTATCTCCCTGAACAAATATTCACCGTGAAAACGTCTGATATTTGTCTCAAATGAATCTCTCTACAATATTGCATTCCCACCTCAACTACCATTCTAGCCAGACACTCCCTTTAACCCCTAACATACTTAGCTGCAAATAGTTTTGCGTGAATTGCATTGATTGTCGCAACAAATTTGTTTGTTTATGGTGACTATATTTGCTGAACAGCCCGGACACCTGTCTGCTTTTTGTTTTCAAACTAATTGAGAATTATCATACTTTTTTGCGCTTATCGTGTCAGGATAGTTTTGCTAGTTTTGATTTATCTACTAATTAAGAATTGGAAAATTGCTCAGTACAAAAACATTTTTTTTTGGATTGGAAAGGTTTTTTTTTTGATAATAAAGAATAGTTCAATGAACATAAACAAATCAATGCAAGACCCATACAACTGCAGAATAAGAAGCTTTTAGACTCAAGTTATAGATTTAAATAGTTTAATGAACATAAACAAATCAATGCAATCCCATACAACTGCAGAATAGGAAGACAGCTTTTAGACTCAAGTTATAATTTTAAATAGTCCATGAACATGAACAAATCAATTATGTTGCGTAATGCGTCCATTTCACCAAATTAAATGATTTTTAAGCAAAGAGAATAGAATGAATATATTTGAGTGGAATTTAGACAATCCCTCGGTATGAATTTTGTCAGTCCCTTTCAGCCTGAAAGGGAGTTCAAAGTGTACAAATAATGTAAATGTTCACAAAGTGTATGCAGTAGAGTACATTAATACAGTATGTTCCCTAGACTATCCATTTCAATTACAAATTTTTTAAAGCTGTTAAATAAACTTTATAAAACGAATTAGGTGAATAAAAAACATAATTTGATTTATAGTTATAACGGAAAATCATCGTTTGTAAAGTGAAAGGCATATAGTCTTTGTGAAATGATCATTGGTCAATTATGAAACCAGCCTATTTCATAATTTGGTTTTCTTTTAATATTAATTTTAGATTTTCTATAAAATGATGTTCCAGGGCCCAAAAGGTTATATAGCATAAATATGTGATTTACACCTGCAGTATGGAAACAGTACAACAAAATGGCCGTTTTACACTTTTTTCTAGTAAATTCCATTCTAATATACATTCTATTCTAATTGTTTTAAGCATGTGGTAAAACTATTTACCTTGTACCAAAATCAACATAATACAATTAAATGTCTAAAAGTCGTCTTTGTATTCCACAATTAAATGGATTTCACTGTATTTTAGGATGCATGCATTTGATGAACAAAATCTTTACTATGTATTTGAATTCATGTAATATAACAATCTAAATTCTTTTTTATTTGGGTTGAGGTCTCTCTTTAAAAAATAAATATTGTTTAATGAAAAACGTGTATGTAAAATATTTGTTATGATAAAACGAATCACGAAATCAAAAAGCATTGATTTTCATACTGCAGTATATTGGCGATTGGGTATATTTATATATATATTACATACATTTATACAAATCGATCATTTTAGTCATCTTAACATCATTAGAAAAAGATCCCGAAAAATTCATCCAAATAATAGTCAGGGGGATAAGAAATTATTTTAAAATAAAAATTAGATATATATTTTTACTTTTCTTTTTTGAAAAAAAATTACGGCCATTTCCTTTAACCCATTTTTGTATAGAAAACGCAATTAATAATACCATTATTCTATTAAAAAAAAACAAAGATTTCTTCATCATTTATGTTCTGAACAAGGTTTAATGTGTTAGCCAATTCAACCTGGGCGTGTATCACTTAAAATCAAGGTTGTATAATAAGTGGCCGAATTTAATGAATTTAAGCCGCGTCTCAAATCCCCCAAAAGCGCTGGCTCAAATCTTGAAAAATTGAATCCAATTTTAAGTGAAAATTGCCAGACTTGAGCCGCGGCTTAAATTTAAGCCTCAAATTCTTTAAATTCGGCCACAGTTTAGATATTCTGGGGGCGTTCCATGCACTCCAATGTACTAAAAATATCGTCTTCGTAGCAATGGACACTCAAACCCTCACATGACATAACTGATTATAGCCGTATGATGAAGTGGCAACGTTGCTGTTATGAGAGGGAATTTTTTTTTGCTTTTTACAGCGGACAAGCGGAGATAACCCCCCCCCCCCTCCTCTCACTTCATCTGCCGCCAAAAATAATGAGGATTTGAATGTTCATTAAAGTACATTTGAGCGCATCGTTAGTATTTAAGCTTTTTTAAAATAGATGTCATTTTAAATTTCGTTAAACTGAGTGACCGACAATGTACGGTAGTTGAACTGAGATTGCAGTTTAAAAAAATAAAATTTTAGGATTCATTTGAAACCTATCAGACGTTTTTACGGTGCATATTTGTTCACTGTTCAGCAAGAGCGATAATTCAAAATTCAAGATCCTAATTGATTGTCCACTTTTGAGGGGTGATTTTGAGAATCGGTTTTATAAAAATTGTTCAAAAGCAACGAAGAAAAATTTAACAAAATTTCTACAGTAAACTAATTAAACTCATTAGAAATTAGATGTTTAGGAACATATTTCTCATTAGAATAAATCAATGTTAGAATAAATTATTTTTTTTCATATTGATCTTTGTTCGCAGATTTCTTCAAACTCTTCAAAAATCGTCTTTTCATTAAATATTCCAGAAAATCTACAGAAAATGGTTTTGAACATGGAGACATTTCAGAAACAAATAAAAGAATAAGATTACTTAATTCTGAAGATAAAAGCTATTTTTTTATTTTCTCAACCTGTTCCTAAATAACTTATTTGTTCACTGTAGAATGTTGTTACATTTTTCGGGGTAGTCATTGAAAAATTTAAATAAAAACCATCCCTCCAAATTGGACAATCTATGAGAATTTTAATGATTGCATTTTCGCTCTTGCTGAACAAATATGCACCGTATAAAAACGTCTGATAGGTCTCAAAGGAATGCTAAAAAATTATCCATAATATAGCAATCTTAGTTCAACTATCACACATTGCCGGTCACTCCCTTTAACAGTCCCTTTAAGAAGTCTGGCTGAAACTAAAGAAATCTAGGTCCTGATAGTATAATCAATTAATCAAACAAACTATATGCCTGCAGAGACTACCCCCTAGGGAACTCAGTGAATAATAATCAACTTATGACATGTCCTCATAATTTACTTTCGTTCGTGAATAATACAATTTCTTGACAAATTCATTCAAAATGGTTTGAGGGAAGAAGAAAATACGAAAGTTAAGCTCGAGTTGTGAATCGAGTAGTACTATTTTTCAAATATTTTTTTAAAAGTTGTTAAAACAAAATTGTAATGCAAAATCAGTATTCCACTTTATTTTTGTGTCAAGCTTAGATAAGTTTATAGAATTTTAGTTTTACTATGCTTCTAGGGCGCTTTCCGCCCATCTTCTAATTCAACTTTTAATTGTGGTTCTATCTATCTATCTGTGAGTACTCAGCATCTTCTTTTTTGAAAAAATATAAAACAATAATAAAAAAGACGTGGATTTAATAATTTTTTTGCTCATTTAAACAAATTAACCAAAAATAAAAAATTTGTGACACAATTTTTTTGTTACTTTGAGCATCCATAAACCTTCTGTGGGGTCATGTGAGGTCCCACAAAAAATTTGGGTCTGATCGGTTCAGCCGTTTTTACGTTTATTGATACAAACAGACAGATAGACATAGAAACAAAGAAACAGACACCCAGACAAGCAAAGTTTATGATGTTGGATAACATCAAAATGGTGAATATTTATTGTACTTTAGAGAACAGGAAAGGGAACTTTTTGGCCCAAAACTCAGATTTTTTAAAAAGTTTGCAAAAATGGATTTTTTTCTTCTAAATCCAGTTATATAGTAAGATAATTGCAAAAAAGGTCCAACAAATGATAAAATATACATTTTTAGGGTTAAGATTAATATGATATGCATGTTTTGTATATTTAGGCCCGAACTGATTACCTGAAGCCCCTGAAGATCCGGGAAGAATACGATGAAACCTTTACTTCTGTTCTCAACCTCAAGTTTGAAATCTCCCATCATCATTTTAGAAACGGAGCTATCAAGCTGAAATGTACCTCGAGCCTTCTAACCATCTACTGGCAAAGCAGCATGGTAAGCCACCTAACCCCATTAAAGGGACTGTAATTGAATCCTAAAGAATTTGTCCACAACACTGCATACTCAGTTTAACTACCTTACATAGCCGGTCTGTCCCTTTAAATGAAAGGTCCCAACATCCCTTTAGAACAAAGGATGTTATAATTGAATTAGTTGAGATTTGAGAAGTAGTATGCATTAATTACTAGAAGAGGTGTATTTCTCGTAAAATATCAATTAATTCTTTAAAAAGTATTTTTTAAATTTTTTTGCCTACGTTGCATCCTCTGCAGGGTACCAATGGTGACCCTAAGAAAATGTCAGCCAATTTGGTCAGCTATAGTTATATATATATTCTTTTTTTTACAGTTTCAAGTGTCCAATTCATGTATTTTTATCGTTGCAGGAAATTTCAAAAGTTCAATATCATCATATAGCATTAATTTTTTAGGTGACAATAAGCATTGTTATTTATTTTTATTTCAGCAAATGCCATTTATCAGCACTTTGAAGTAAAATTGTCTCGTTCTTTGTAATTACAATTGCAGTGCAGTTTGTAACTTGGAAATATCTGAAAATTTGATTTTCAACAACAAATATTTGTTTTTTAGTTTATATTTTAAAAATCCGTTTGCAACTTTATTTAAGGTTTGATATTTGGAGCTCTATAATCCAATGATTGCTTTACTTTGATATTTAAACAAAATCTTTTCATTTCAAGTAAAATATGGAATGCATTTCCTTTCAGGAGATTTTAAGATTTCCTTTTATACTTTTAATGTAGTGGCTTTAACCAAATAGAACTTGAATAATATAAATTTAATTTATCTCCTCACAAATGCAAAACAAAGAAATTCTGAAAATAACGTTTAAAGGGACTGTTTGCGTGATTTCAAGTGACCCTTCATGCAAAGAGAGCAATTGTGGAATTTAATCTTTAAATAACCCGCTTGTATTCAGTTAATTATTCCGGCGTGGGCAACATCCATCCCGAACTAAACACAGAACACATCAGCTGAAAAACTACAGAACAGATTAAAAAGCTACACATCTAAAAACTACAATTTTGAAAAGCCCCTGAAAAACGTATGTAGAAACATGTGTCACATTTTAACATTTGTCAAAAAACTAAATTTTTTTTTACATTTTTCGGACCCTTTTTTTGATTTTTTTTCAAATCTTTCTAGCAAACAAACAAAATTTTAGAGTACGTGGTCCATTTTTTCTTCTTCTATGAGCTGGTCTTGAACTATTATGTTATAAACATGCATTTCAACACTAAGGGCTTTTTTGGGGGGGGGGGGGGGGAGGCGTACCATGCACCATAAAGGGATTTACATATAAGCAAATTGTCTAAAAAAGTTTTACACTAAGCAAAATGTTAATCCAGAAAACAAATATGGCAAAGTATCAAAAGGAAAACTTTAAGAATCTTCACAATCTCGAATGTATAAAAACAAGATAAAATTGTAATATTTGCTGGATTTTTCATTCCACATTTTTCTTTTTTTGTTACTGACAATTTTTCGCCATTTAATTGATCGTTATGGAAAAAAAGCTCTGCTAATTAGGGTTGTGCATTGTTCCCAGGGAACAAACAAACAACACAGAATGAAACAAACAATTTAAAATAAAATATGAACATGCCCAGCCCTTAGGGCTGGCCATTCTTCATGAGGAACCATAGTTCCTTCACGGAAACGAACAGAACGGAAGGAACAATTAAAAATAAAGGAAAATGCCCCGCAATACTGTTAATAAATATGGTTCGGATACCTTGTAAAAAAGCATTTTTGACTTCAAATGTGTGAACTTGAACTGTCTTATTTGAAGGTTGAGCTTCATGAAGCAAGTCCTAGACTGGGTCAGCTTGGTATTGGTAAAGACGAGACAACAACTGTTGTGACACGTGAAACCCAATCCGATAGATCAGCTGTTATTACAGCTGACACCGCCAAGATTGAAGCAAAACCGGTTATGCCAGTTGCATCCCTTTCCACCCTGGTCCTGGCTGGCTTTGGGGTTATGGAATACATAGTGATAAATACTGTACTATCAGAACTAATCCTTTCAGTGTTACTTCGCTGATCTAACGAAGGTTAATTTATTTTATGTAAGAATATATGTTACAGATTAATGATATATTTATCTTTTTGTAAAAATACATGTCATTTTAATATACCCTTTTCTATTCGTAAATTAAAGTAATTAAAATATGAACGTTTTTCAAGGATCAAACAAAAAATGTATAGCATGTGATATTTATAATATTTAATGAATTCAAATATGTCCTCAAAAGAAACTGAATTTTAGCCCCAAACTCTAATGTCCTTGCAATCCGATATTGTGACCATTTCAAATTATAAGTTCTGTTGGATTAAATAACCTAAGTTTGAAATATCAAAAGTTTACCCCGTCAGGTTGCAAAGATATATATATATATATATATATTTAAGTGTGTGGCAAAAAAACAGTTCCTTTGTGATTCATTGCAATTGCAATTGTAAATGCAGATGTTTTTGAGAAAAATGTGTACCCATTTAAAGGAAGTGTTCTCGAAAAAGGAAAGTTGGTATAGGCTGAAATGACTTCAGTTTTGCTTTAAATTTCACTTCTATCAGTTGCATATATTATATTAAGGAGAAAATGGTTCAAAACGTCTTGGAGAGTAGAACCCATATAAATTCACTCAGTTGCATGATTCTCACCAAACTGTTAAAAAGTCAATTAAATTTAAAATCATTCAGTTATTTCAATTTATAAATGTCGAATTCTATTTGGGGCATTAATATACAGTTCACATTTCATAATTTTCTTTTTTAAACAAATACTTTTCTACTTTGGAGGAGGATTATTTGGCTGTTAGGTCACGTGGATTTAACGGTTCTGTCAATATATCAGAAAACTGTGGCCTTCGATCACAATTTGAACCATTAAATATAATATTTAAGCCTATTTTTAAAATACCTTTTTGTCGGCATATTCATATCAAATGAAAAAGTATAAAATAGACAAATCCGTAAGTTTAGAGATTGTTGAATTACAGAACAAAACACGTTTGATTTCAAATAAATGAAACCGAATGCTTCTCACTCTGTTTAGTCCAGGGTAAGGTGTATATGGCTCTTGATATTTCAGTGATTTCACTTGCGAGAGACACCTAGCGGTCAACAAATTAATGTCCAATATTAATTAGGGTCCAGCCTATACCCCTTTCATTTTTCGCGAACACTTCCTTTATGGCTAGCAATTCAGACTTGCCTGATACAGAGGAAGCTTTTGTAAAGAAAATAAACGTTTGGAGGGAGATCAGTTTAACAAAAAAATATTCTATAAAAGAATTTTATTTGGACATTGATCTAAAGGTTACTAGCTCAATTCTGAAAAGTACATGTCTTAGGGTAAAAAAATATAAGTTAGTTAGATATGTAAAAATAATAGCCTAGGCGTTGTGACACTTAATCGGCCCAGTCTATAGAAAGAAATGCAAGTTTTCAAAGCTTTCTGATTCTGGATCTATGGACTTGCTCGATTGACAGATTGCCAGTTCTAGGAAAATAACAATGCACACTTTAGATTTTGAATTTAAAAAACAATGATTTTCAGTTTTTACAGTCATGAAAGTTTTATCATCAAAACATTGATTCCGCCTGAATGCCCAAAACAACAAAAACTTCAAACCATATTTCCTATTTTGTTTATCTGCTGTTTAGAATTCACATTGTGTGGTAGAAAATAAAAAGTTTCAACTTGTTAAACAAACAGTTTCTGAGGTATACAGTAGACTATAGAACTTTATCTTATCATTTGCTTGTTTTTTCTTCTCAGACTTATTTGTTTTTGTTTCTTGCTAAGTTCATCAGAATTAAACAGTTTTACAAAAAGTTTTGGGAATAAAATACTGTTTGACCCAAAGGTTATGAGTCCAATTTTTAAGAGTGCAGAATTCGAAAAATGTCATTCAATTACTAAACTTTTAGGGCGCTTCGCGTCCATCTTCTATTTCAAATGTGAACCTTTTTCTGTTTGTATATCTACATTGTAAAAAAACCTAAAAAAGTTCACGGATTCTACAAAAAAACGTGGATTTTCAAAGTTAATTAAAATAAAACTTTGTTGGAGGCACATTTTTAAAATTTTTATCATTCATAAACCTTCCCTAGGGTCATGTACGTGAGGTCCCACACACATTTTGGGCCCGATCGGTTCAGCTGCTTTTACGTTTATTGGATACAAACAGACAGACAAGCAAAGTATATATTGAAATGCACTAACACGTAGCAAGAGTTTTGAAACATGGTTAAGGCCTTTAAGAATTAAAAGTGATGTAGCAAGGAGGAGAAAATTTAATTTTTTTTTATGTAATTATATTGCTGCGAAAACTTTGCACGCTGTTGTGGATGTTCTAAATTGTAATTATATTACGTTTTAGCTGATAAATAGCTTTGAAGAAGAAGAAGAAGCAAGGATGAGTATTCGGAAATGGCTTCTTCAAAAAGTTCGGAAGAACATGGCCTAGAGGAGAAGTTCGGAAGAACATGGCCTAGACGAGAAGTTGGGAAGAACTTGGCTCGGACGAGTAGTTGGGAAGAACTTGGCTTTAAAGATAAGTTGGGAAGAACTAGGCTAGGACGAGTGTTGGGAAGAACTTGGCTTAGAGGAGAAGTTTAAAAGAACTTGGCTTGGAAGAGAAGTTTGGAAGAACTTGACTTGGACGAGAAGTTGAGAAGAACTTGGTTTGGATGAGAAGTTGGGAAGTTATACTTGGCTAGGACGAGAGG
Organism: Eurytemora carolleeae; assembly: GCF_000591075.1. Classification (NCBI taxonomy): domain Eukaryota; kingdom Metazoa; phylum Arthropoda; class Copepoda; order Calanoida; family Temoridae; genus Eurytemora; species Eurytemora carolleeae. Next base: position 128,923 of record NW_019396062.1, on the reverse strand, counting down.
TTGGGAAGAACTTGGCTTGGACGAGAAGTTAGGGAGAACTTGGCTTGTATGAGATGTTGGAGGAGAACTTGGATTGGACGAAATGTTAGAAGGACTTGTTTCGGACAAGAAGTTGGGAAGAACTTTGCTTGGACTAGAGGTTGAGAAGAACTTGGCTCGGACGAGAAGTTTGGGGAAGGAGGTTCCGAAGAAGAATTTTGGGGACTGGCCTTTTAGTGCTCGTTCACATTTAATTAATTTATGATGTGCGTATTGGAATTTTAAACTGTAAACACAACACAAGCCAATCAAACCACTCTGGAAGCTTTCTCTGGCTTCTAGAATTTATGCTTTTAAATTCATTACATCCAACCTGAGCCAAGTTTTTATTTAAAGTTTTAAAAGATTTTATTTTACAGGTAAAAAACCATAAATTTGAGTTTTTTGTTTGTTTTGTATAAAATTGTACTGAATTTATTCTCTAACTATAATTTAGCATAAAAATGACGTTATATTTTTCCCTGGTTCTCCTGGTTTTGTGTCTTCTGGAGTAAATGGGCCTGCTGTCACCAGCATAAACCCCATCAAACCCGCTTTTTCTTTAGTTTTTCCTATCAATTCTTTACTGTGTCCAAAGATGCTGTCACCAGCATAAACCCCATCAAACCCGCTTTTTCTTTAGTTTTTCCTATCAATTCTTTACTGTGTCCAAAGAAAACTCTAAATGAGAAAAAAAACATAATTAACTGTGAAAAGAAAGGGTCGGCGTATAACAATTCTTCCTTTTAATGTTTATGGCAATTTATAATAATATCATGTTTTCAAACAACAAAAACCTTCCAAGCATAGATTAATAACAATACAGATAGAACACTAGATGTCGTCTTCTCAAGATCTAGGGTTTTTCGTTCACAACAACACAGAGGCAAAAGCTCAAAGAAGTTAAGCGTATGCTGCTTTGAATTACAAGACAGACAGAGAGAGCCTATTCTAATTCCTTTAGTGTTCTGCATCAGGGTTATTGTAACCAAAAGCCCCTAAATCTTGAAAAGACGACATCTAGTATTCTATCTGTGTTGTTATCAACCTATGCTTACAAGCAACATTTCACCATAAGACGCAATTAATTTTGATATTTTTCGGTTCTCAATGTGCTAGTCTTTTAGTGCTTTTAGATTTTTTTTTAGATAATTGCTTTTTCCAGGTAGCATTATTGTCAATTAAGAATTCTGCTAGAATTTGGATCAAATAAGTAACGTACGAAATATCAAAGGTTAATTAAATTCAACTTGCGGACATTTTAAGAATTAGAATTTGAGAGAACTAAACCGAGGTCCAGAACTTTAGTGTAAAGTATCGTTAGTCTTGAACGCTTGAACTCAACATCCAGCGTGGGCACTTTTGAATTTGAGAATAAAACCTTGATCCGTAAACTAAAGTTATGACCACCACGGGATATAGAAAAGGTCTGTTAAGTCTGCAAAATATTGAGATTGGAGATTTATAATTGTCACAAAAGCTCTGATTTCAATACTGTCATGATTTCATCACAAACTCAAATCTTTGGATCCCAATATCTTTGCAACCTGATGGTGCAAACCTTTGATATTTCAGTCTTTGATTAGTTGATCTATAAAAATTCATAGTTTAAAATATCTAAGGTCTACGACATTGTGTTACAAAGATATAGAGATAAGGAAATCAGAGTTTGTGGCAAAAACTCAATTTCTTTACCGGTAAAGTTGTGATTGTAAAGAGCTTTTCAAAAATTTATATTTAAGCAATGTAGAAGCACTGTATGGGATGATATTTAACCTAATAGTGTGTAAGAAAGGGATTGTGTTCAACTTTTTGTGACATATTCGGAGGGNGTGAAAGAGGAACTGGTAAAAGATAAAAAAGGGTAAAAAACAATAGATACTTGGTAAACAAGATTGGTGTTTCTACCTGTTCTTTGTTTACAATCTTTGTTATTGTTTTGTTAAAACTAGTTTTGTCAGTCTAAATACAGAATTACCCTCAAAGGATGAGACTTTAGAGACGACTGCACGGAATTTATTCAGTCTTTTCTCATATACTCATGATAGCTTGTTACTGTTCTTTCTAAGTAAAATCTTTTTAGGTTCCATGAAAAGAGTGTGTTCATGAGTCAAGGCAAAAAGTCGAAATTAACCTTTTAGGTAGTCTTTAAAGTCCTATTTTTTGCGGGTAACCCTGTATATCACAATCAAAAGTGTACACAAACCCTAGCTTACTTACTTTTAATAATACATCACCTTAAATTAAACTATACATTTCTAGGTTTCTGTTGCATTTTCTTATTTGTGGAAGTGAATTCTCGTTTCCTTATATTATCTAATTCCCTCAAGAAATTACCTAAACAATTCCTACTGATTACTGTCCACTGTCCATTATAAACCATTTAGAGGAATCCTTTTCCTCATGCTATGTTGTATGTTGTATGTTGTATGTTGAATGTTGTATGTTGTATGTTGTATGTTGTATGTTGTATGTTGTATGTTGTATATGTTGTATGTTGTATGTTGTATGTTGTATGTTGTATGTTGTATGTTGTATATTGTATGTTGTATTTTGGAAATTGTAAATTGTACAAAAAAATGCTGTCTCAGATATAATAACAAAACATATAATTACATAACATAACATAACATAACATAACAAAACATAAGTTAAAAAATATGCATGTAAGTTACAAAAGATATAAATTACAAAAGATAAGATTACAAAATCTATAAAAGTAGAAATTACAAACAGTTTGTTTAATTAAACATTTCATATTGAATATATTTTGGTTTAATTGGACTATTTCTTTTGTTCACTTGAAACTGCTAGCCGCAGCGCTTGGCCCCGAACCTAACCATTAAATATAACATACACTTGAACTATTTTTGGTTCAGTTGAACTATGTAAATATTCATTTAAACAAGAAATTGTATTTTTTCACGGTTAGGACATTTTAAGAAGTTTCTGGGTCGAGCGCTGCGGCTAGGGAAGATTAGAGGACCGAACACTGCGGCTAGGAGTTTATTGAACATAAAAATAGTTCAACGGAACCACATTTCTATTATTTTCTGATTTCTTTGAACTATTTTTGTATTTTGATTTAATGAAAAATCAGCTAATTAGTCATATTATATAGAATTTTTTTTGTTGCTTTTTATTCAGAATATTTTTTTTATTAAGTTAATTCGTTCAACATATATCTAAAAGTCAATGATAGATTACAAAAATTAAAAAAGTCTTGTTATCGGATTCATGTCAAATCTATGCCAAAGTTCAGATCTCAGAATTGTTAAAAAAAATTTTACAAGTCTATGAAATAGAGAGTAAAATACGAGAAGTATTTGTTAATATTTGTATATCTTATCATACATATAATATCCATATATCTGATATGGTTCTGTTTAACAGTGAGATTGCGAAAATAAGAGTAATATTTTTTTCACGGATTGACTTAGCACTCTATCACTGTAGATCAAAAGTTTCCTATGTAGATTAGCGCAATTATACATAATTAATCCGACCTAAGTTCTACTCTATTCCTGAATAAGGTTGCGCTGAATTGCGCAAAATTGTGCGTACGTTTTCGGAATTGTGCAGAATTGCGCGGAATTGTGCTCAAATTGCGCAGATTTGTGCGGAATTGAGCGGCATTTCTGGGAATCGCGCGGAATTATGCGAAATTGCACGGAATTACAGTGCTCGTAATTGTGCTTTTAAGCAAAATCCACTTTCGTTGGAAACCCTGAAACACTGCTGTATTAAAGTTAATCAGGTAAACCAGGCAATTAGTTGTAAATTTGAATACTAATGAATCAACTCATTACATAAATTAAACACATTATAATTAAACATTGAATAGGGGATTGCAAACATTTTTTGACCCTTTGTCGTTTGACCCTGTGTCGTTTGACCCTTTGTCGTTTGACCCTGTGTCGTTTGACCCTGGGTCGTTTGACCCTTTGTCGGTGAATCGTTTTATTACGTTCGTTTTTTCAGGCTTAGGGTCAAAATTTGGCATAGAAAAGCAATTGTTTAGAAAAAACGATATACAATTACATACTTAGAAAATGTTTTGAGTTAACAAAAAAGAAAACGTCGCTTGCTGTTGTTCAATGCTAAACAAATTCTTAATGGGAATGCCCCCCTCCCCCTCCATCTTCATTTTATAATAATTGTTAGTAAAAAATCCGAAAGCAAAACTTGCTCTTGAGTTCAGAACTTTTGCATTGTGAATCTCGGGATCAAGCATTGATCTCCATCTTCATTATCTTGGGATTGTCATACCCTGTAGGGATAACTTTAATCGAGGGTTTAAGCATTGATACTCAAATTCGAAAGTGCCCACACTGGATATCTAGGTCAAGCTTTCAAGATTCATAATATCCATGCAGAAAAGTTCCGATATCGGATTATTTTTCCAAACCATCAATTAATTGATTAATTTTAGGCATTAATATAAAAACATGGTGGCTTGACTATATTTAAAACTTTTTTAAATAAAAACGATATTTGTGTCTTTTTTTGCTCATCATCATAGAGTCAAGAAAAATTTAATTAATTCACAATTTATTCAGTGGATTAAAAAATCATTTAAAACATAATTAAGACAATGTTTTATAGATATTTATAAATATATCTATTTTTATCCTTTATCTTTAATAATTAGCAAACATTGGTATCATTAGCGTCAATTTTACAGTTTGTATAATAAATCTATTTACTTAATTATTCTTCTAGAAAAGAGTCTCTTTTTTTCTCATTATTTCTGGATGATATATTAAACAGGGATAAAAAGTTTAACAAATATTTAAAAGTGTTTTTTATCAAAATGGAAAGTTGTGAAAAAACACATTTCTACAAATTCAATTCAATTCAATTCAATTCAATTCAATTCTATTCAATTCAATTAATTAAGAAAATGGTCTAAGATTTTAGGCCGGGAAACTCTGCCCATTTTAATAAAACTAATTTTTTTAAAAGATTTTTCTGGTTTCATTAGTTGATTTTCAAAATTTAGAAAAAAATAACTTGTCGAGAGCAACATTTTGACAAACAGTGAAAATATTGGAGTCCAATTGGTTTAGCCGTTTTAATCGTCATCTGAGTGAGAACTAATATCTTGATTGAAATTGTGAGGATATGAGAGAAATGCAGAAAAGAGAAGAATATAAATTCAATTTCAACTTTTCTTTCATTCTTAATTGCTACACAGTGCAACTGAGACCAGCGGACCGATTGATTGATTGATTGATTTGATTATTGTGTAGTTTATCGATTGATTGGTGTATTCAGTGAAAAATACGGAAAAATAAGAAAATAAAGAAAAGAGGAAAAAGTAGATCAATACATTCAAACTTGTAGTTAAAGGTGAAACTAACAGTTGAATTTTAAAGGGATCAAGGGTACCCTTTAAACTGTAGTAAAAGCTGAAACTAACAGTTGAAATTTAAAGGGATCAAGGGTACCCTTTAAACTGTAGTTAAAGCTGAAATTATCAGTTGAAATTTAAAGGGATCAAGGGTACCCTTTAAACTGTAGTTAAAGCTGAAATTATCATTTTAAATTTAAAGGGATCAAGGGTACCCTTTAAACTGTAGTTAAAGCTGAAACTAACAGTTCAAATTTAAAGGCATTCAAGGGTATCCTTTAAACTTTAGTTAAAGCTGAAGCTATCAGTTGAAATTTAAAGGGATCAACGGTACCCTTTAAACTGTAGTTAAAGCTGAAACTAAAAGTTTAAATTTAAAGGGATCAACGGTACCCTTTAAACTGTAGTTAAAGCTGAAACTAAAAGTTTAAATTTGGTACCCTTTAAACTGTAGTTAAAGCTGAAACTAAAAGTTTAAATTTAAAGGGATCCAAGGTACCCTTTAAACCATATCTCGGTAAGACCTCCATCTGGAAAATTGCATAAGTTCTATATTCTAGAATTTACACAACTTCACCTGGAAGCCTCCCTGTTGAAAATCTCCCATTTTCATTTCTAAATCTGAAAAATTTGAGTTTTTATAAGCAATTGTTTAAAGTCAATATAAGTCAAAAGTCGTCGTGGAAGTGAGCCTTCCAGGCCTTACCAGGCCCGATGAAAACTCGGTGCCGCGCTCTACTCGTCTACCGCTCCCTCGCCGGGCCCTCGATTCATTCGGGCTCACTTGTATCAGGCGTGTATAACGTTTGTTCTAAAAGTTTAAACAGTTTTAAAGGGACTTTTCCTGACAATTTGGATGGATCGTCCAAATTGCTGTACTCGAAGGAATTAGGATGGTTTAGCCAGCCTCAGACTGACCAACACATAATTTTTGCTTTTTTTTAGCTTGAAACGTGTTTATTCTGATCATTTCCTTTCATTTAATCTACGGCAGAAATGTGCATTTCAATTTTGTAGTGATTACTTAATTTATAATGAATATTTAAAATGTTAAATGTCAAACATTATGATCCCATTTATTCTTGATGGAACAAAGCTGTTCAGTGTTTAGTTGGGTTCGGACACTTATACAAGGGGAATCACACAGTCCCTTTTGTCAATACTGAGCTGAAAACTTAAGATTAATGCGTGATCCTCTCTTTCTCATAATATTGAGACTAATCTAATCTTGTACTTGTATCCTGAAAAATGTATAAAATTCAACCAATCAGAGTCGTGTATATGAAGCCGATAAATTTGAAATGTTGCGCTCCATTTCAGATTGTATACAGAAATGGGAGGAACTCTCTAATTTAAAAAAACCGGTTTTTGATTTTTCTCTACTATATCCAAGAATGAACGCTTGAAGAAGAAAATCAAAAGTGTGTCCATTGGATACTCAGATTAAGTAATCGGGATTAAGGATATCTTATTCTAAAGTTTTCAGCTCTGGGTTGTTAATTTTCCTGAAAAAACATTTTTTGTGTTGCTTCTTCTTTATATCCCCCCCTTGATTCATCTTTTACTCGGAGCTTCAACAGGGTGCATGGGAGGTTATTCTTGAAAATAAAATTAAATTTTGGAGAAGCAATACAAATACTCTTCTGAATTTATGAAATCTTTATCTCAAATTGGTTTCCTTTTGCTTGGCTAGTATACCATTTTTTGCAAGATTTGTATCGCTTGAAATACAATAAACTTAATAGTTAATCTAGAGTAATTTTCTTGCCAATTAAAGGGACTGTGAGCAAAATTTCAAGCGAATCGAGTATAGTGATTATAGCCTTGAAACCTGAATCTTATTAACAAAGTAGAAGATATTGTCGTTTTTCTTGGCTTAAAAGCGTTTACTTCTGATAATTCTTAAATGTTTTCCTGCAGTAGAAATGTACAACTAACTTTTGTGGAAAAACCAGAATTAAAATTATTATTAAATATAAACATTGATATCTTATCCATGCTTGATCAGTGAAAGATTTCAGAGTACTCTTGTGTATCGGGCCATCTCAGAGTCAGAAAATATATAAGCTCTACTAAATTCGTACCATTCAGATCCTATCCTCGTACTATACAGGGATAAATTCCGCCCTATGACTGACTATCTAATATTACTTTGCTTGTATGCCTTTTTTTTAATGCGCCAATTTGAAAATAAAAATCCGCCAAAATTTGAAAATGATTTTAAATGGCTGACTTTAGAGCCATGTATTTTAATTTCATTAAAAGTAAGACATTTAAAAATTGTCTAGCTGAGAATGAAATCTTAATACCATTTTCCTGAACCTGAGTAATCCTTTAAACCCTTATTCAAGAGAACCTGATAATAAATTCAGTCATGCAACCTCAAGCATTATTTATTTATCATAATTATCCAGGTTAGAGGTATATTGCTAGGTATCATTAATCTCAATCCATATTTTAAAAAAAAGTTTACTTTTTATATAAAATTATTTTTTTTGATTTCGTATTTTTTTAGTATTACAAGGCTTTTAGGACACTTTACACCCATCTTTTATTTCAACTTTTAATTATTTCTCTATCTGTGAGTTTCTTAATTCTCTTTGTAGAATATAAAGCAATAACAAAAAAGGTTCGTGGATTTAATGATAGTTTTTTGCGCATTATCAAAATTTAACAAAAATCACAAACTTTTAGACACAAATTTTTGTAATTTTCAGCCGTTTCAACGTTTATTGGATACAAACGGACAGATAACAGACAGACAGACAACAGACAGACAGACAAGCAAAGTACACACACATATATATATATATATTTGTGTATATGTAACTAAAAGAAAGCCCTTTTTAAAAAGTTTAACAACTATTTATACTAGTATACTGTTCTTAAAATTGTTGTTAATTTCAACCGTTTAGTTCAGTTTCAGTGATAAATTTTCATTTTTATCTTTCATGAAAAAATGGGAAAACTTTAAACAACTGCAAACTTTTAAAATAATAACTGGGTTTTTGCAACAAACTCAAATTTTATAATCCCTATATATTTTTGAAACCCATGATTTTTTAAACATCTGAAATTTTAAACTTAGATTATTTGATTTAAGAGAATTATTAAAGTATAAAATAAAAAATGTGTATAACGATGTGTTGCAAAGATAAAGGGATTAGAAAATTGTAGTTTTTGGCAAAAAAGTTAATAAGATAAATGTCCTTTTTAACAATTTCAAAATATTTTTGTTTTTGTTTCATTTCTTCAAGCTTAAAAGTTAAATTAGTCGAGATATATTAGTTTCCCGTCAAGCCAAAAACTATGAAATCGAAATTTAAATTCAAACTTAAAGTTAAATAGTAGTGTAGAATCAAGTATTTAAATAAGGTTTCTTAAAAAGAATTGTGTGTGAATAAATAAATATATAATTCGAATTATTATTTAACAAATCCGGAGAGCTCAAACTAAAGTGCTTTAGTCAGTATATTATACTTTCCTCAATTTAATTATCCTCCCTTAATCTCCCGGTTGGGGGCTAAAAAAACCTACCCCAAGCCTGAAAAAAATGGCAAGACTTTATTACAATCTTCTTTTTACTTTCCCATGTTTTTCGATGAATTTCAATTTTTATATTTTCTGCTGGGAATATCGTGACTATCTCGTATTTGGCAGTTCACATTTTTATTTTTATTTCGATTTTCTCGAAAAGTCTTGGAAAGGTAAGATCAATTGCATTTAAAGAACAGAATGTAAGTGTAAGAATATTTATATATTTTTTTGTAAAAAAAAAAATTAAAAAAATAAAATGTTGTTATTTTTTGCTATTTCAAAAATAAATTGTTTTGATAGAATTATTTCGAATTGTGAATTCATTGCTAACCTAAACCAATTCTTTTAAAACAAGAAATCTTTATTTTTTTTCATGAAATCATTTTATAATTTGGCTTCTTTTCTATAGACATAAATTGATTGAAAAAAAGATTAAGATCTAACTTTTATATTATGCCAGAATAAAACTAAAGTTAACGTCACTATTTGCACTCTAGTATGCTGAGTCCATTAGCGCCTGCACCAATCAGGATTCAGTCATGTGTTTGTTGTCTATTCTGAACCAATAGAAATAGTATGGCGGTAGCATCTATTTTTCTATCTAGCTCATTATCCAATTAGAGATAAATCCTTATATTGGCGCTATAACAGTAAATGGAAATATTTACTTCTTCTAGTGTTGGCTGAAATCTTCGTTTTCAATCATATCTTCTTGTTTGAAAAGGTTTTGCGAAGAACAAAAAGGTTTTGAATTTAGTATATACAGTCATAATCAGACGGCCCAGGAATTAAATGTTGACATTTAATCAGCCGAATTTACATAATATATATCTGGTAATTTTAAACGCACACAAAAGGTAGGAAATGCCAGGAAATTGCAGGACTAGGGCTATTTCGTGATTTTCGTTTCATCATTCTTAATTGTGAATTTAGATTGCAAAGTCGTCTGATTAATTGTAATTTAATTCAAGGTCTTTCTGAGTATGTAACCAAATATTTGTTTATATCAAAATTAAAACTAAAGAACCTACGCACTCAATAATCTGTTTTTTGAAGTACAGGACTTATTATCATATAGCTGAAGCAACCTGTACAGTACACATACAGACTATAGATGGTAAAACAGAACAGTACAGTACTTACTGTCATACGGTAGAGCAATCTGTACAGTACTCATACAGACTATAGATTGTAAAACGGAACTGTACAGTATATAGCAATCTGTAAAGTACACAAACAGACTATAGATTGTAAAACGGAACTGTACAGTATATAGCAATCTGTACAGTACACACACAGACTATAAATTGTAAAACGGAATAGTACAGTACTTTCTCTCATACAGCTAGAGCAACCTGTAAAGTACACAAACAGACTATAGATTGTAAAACGGAACACTACAGTACTTTCTCTCATACAGCTAGAGCAACCTGTAAAGTACACAAACAGACTATAGATTGTAAAACGGAACACTACAGTTCTTACTCTCATACAGTACAGTACACATACAGACTATACAACAAGTGAATCATCTCCTTCTAATGAGATTAATTTGCACGAGGTTACAAAGATGAACCAGTAAATGTGTGCATAAATTGACCATAATCCTAAGATTTTTAGTACTTCGAAGGTTCTTAACAATCTCAGAAAATCCGTAAAAGTGGATTTAATAGGAGTTACTATTTGTTAAGGATTTAATGAAAGGAAAGTTATTTCAGAGGTGTACGCATCTTTTGTACTGCAGTGTACTGTCACTGGGCGGTAATGTAAACACAAGACGGATGTCGAAGCCTGACATTGGATACATCTTTTACATAAATAATCAATGAAATATTCTGGTCATATGAAACTATTATGTGAATTATCAAAATTCAATGCTTTTAACCTCCTTGGATACAAAACAAACACTTAGGCATCTATTCTTTACAAATTCCGCCCAGAGAGAACTGGTTTTAATATGTACGCAGAGTATACCAACTGCAATTATCTTTCCTTGCATTACATTCTTGCTATTTGTAATATAGAAAATAACATAAGACCAAAAACCTAAACCATGAAATCAAACGCCTTTTTAAAGTCCAAACATGATTTTTGGTATAATTTTGATGAACACGAAAATTTGTAAACTTAAACGATTTGGAAAGCTTACATTTAAACCAAAAAAAATTTTTCCCAAACCTTTTACGGTACTTCTAATTTACTTCCTCTTCTTTTTTGCGAATAAAATTACGATCCACAGACCACTAGGTTAAATGCACAAACAGTTTACAGTTTAAAAAATCCGATCTACGCTCGTGAGGTTTAGAACCCCAAAAAGGTCTTGGAGGCCCTCGGCTAAGTGGTTTTCCCCTCAATTTAATTATCCTCCCTTAATCTCCCGGTTAAGTAGTAATTAATAGTTATAATCTCCTGTTCAACGAAATAACCAACCTTAAATTCCCTCCTTTTTTATTTCCAGGGAGGATAATTACTTATCTTCCCTATTTACAGGGAGGATAATTACTTATCCTCCCTCTTTACAGGGAGGATAAGTAATTATCCTCCCTGTGATCCATACAGATTTATCAAATAAATAGTTCTCTAATTTAATTTTATTTTTACATTTATCGCTCTCTCAATCAATTTTGAATAAAATAGTGAACTACACCTAGTTTAATATTTGATCTAGGAAAGATCAAAACATGTACATACAGCTTTACTGAGCTGTCATCAAATATATTATATTACATCATTCTTTTCGGGTTTACATAATTACATTGTAAAGTTGTTCCCATGAAAATGTTCGATAATTACTATTTTGTCTGCATTTTGAATCACATAGGGCTTTCTACTCTGAGGAGGTGAAGCTAAGGAACACTTTTCAATATTCTCTATTCTGACTTCGCTAACCTCTGTTTTTTCTACTTAATTAGAAGGTCCTTGAAGTTTATCAGCCATGGATTTTACAGAAGCTTTGCTTGATGATACATATTCTTGAGGCATGCTCGGATTAGACCATCCATAAAAATCCATAAGCTGTTGAACGGATGCTCCGCTGTCAGCTGCTGCTGTGGCGGACGAGCGACGTAGAGAATGAAATGTAAAAGATACTGGATTATCTAGACCAAGAACTGTTGCCATTTCACATGGCACTTTACTTACAAGATTTTTCCCCATAGGCTGGTCAGCATATGCAGCAGGAGTACCCTTAAAAAATACTCGACCCGTGAAATGACCAAGGCTACTTTTAATCACGTTCAGATAATCATCAATAACAGCTGCAAAATTTACTGGCCCATCGTTAGGAACTAGGAACTTGGTTTCCTTCTTGTCTGAGCGCTGTTTCATCCAGTATGTTCTATGAAGTTCATCCAGGTTTTCTGGCACTAAAAAAGAGATTATTGACACAAGGAGCTCACCAATTTGATTTATATCAATTTTAAGACAATTCTTTTTCAATTTAGTTCTTACCTTTTTTCTATAATCCGGCTTTGAAAGCTCAAGAGCAGATTTGAGAAAAATGATGGATGACATGTCTATACGAATTTTGTGAAGTTTTCACAAAAATGTTGCGAAGTTTTCACAAAAATATTGAGAAATTTAGAAACCCAATTACTATTTTTAGAAATCATTAAATTTGCTTATTAACTATTTTTTCATATGCATTAGTAAGAAATAAGAGAATTAAAATCATAATTGATAGTTTTATTGATTTCATTATTATTTTATCCCCCACGGTTGGTTATTTCGTTGAACAGGAGATTAAAGAATTAAATAATTATTTTGATCAAAATTAGCCTAGATTGGTAAAAAAAAATACATACGCTTGTATTGTTTTGTAGGTCAAAACTATATTCTCAGTATTTTAATTATGACTTACGGGTAAAATGTTATTTCATGTTTAAATATGTAAATATATAATATAATATAAAAATATACATAAATATATACATATAAATTATTTGCATGGTTGATTTGTTCCTGCACATACCATACTCAACTAAACGAAGGAGTAGATACAATGTATGGTATATAACTGCCATTACATTGTGACCTATATTAACTCCTTTAGGTTTAATTTTGTGTAGGAAAGAGAAGACCATCTGTTTTTACATTTTAGAAACTTCTCAATAGCTTTTCAATAAGAGGCATTTGATTTCAAACTCTTGAATGCCGAGTCCATTAGCGCCAGATCCAATCAGGGTTTAGTCATGTGTTTGGTGTCTATTTTGAACCATCGCAATATAAATTACATGGCGGTTACATCTATCTTTCTACCTAGCGCATTATCCAATTAGAAATAAATCCTTATTTCGGCGCTATGCAATAAATGGAAATATTTACTTCTACTGAAACAATAGTGGCTATATACTTTTGTTTGATTTGTTTGATTCAAATTTCTTAATTTTCGGATAGAGAACGGTTTCCGTGAAACCTTAATCTGATCAATAATGTGGCGTAGCGTCGCGTCGGTTTTTTTTTCATACTTCAAAAGTGTTTAATTCTGATATTTTTCTACCATTTTTTTGAAGCAAAAATGCGTTAGTCACTTTGAAAATAAACCACAAATACAATTAAACAGTTTTTTTCAACAGAAACATAAATATCTAGTTCATACATACTTGGATCCGACAAAAATTGTATGTACGTACCGTGTCATTCAATCAATGAAGGGTCATTTGAAATAATGTTTACAGGCTCTATGCAAAAATATTCACTGTTGTTGTTTTACGATTAAAATTAGATTTTCTCAATATATCAACCATGAAAGGCTAAATAGATAAATGTTAAAACCGAAGTTTGCGGTTTCCCAAACCTCAGTAGAATATCTCATGTAATAGTTAATATATTATTTAAAAAGGAATGCAAACATATTGCATAAATGGTAAACTTTGTTTAACGGGATCTACTGAGCCCAAAACTTTTCGTAATTAAATCCATTATCAGAAACCGGGTTTTATGTGGTTTCTTCTCTTTTTATTTTCTGATTTCTTAAATTAAAATTTACCCAAATGCATAGACCCCAAAGAAACTTGCGAGTTTTGTTCAAAGATACCCTCTTAAATTTCCGGCTCTGAGCCCAAAACTTGGTATCGTTATGAAAACCAGTTTTAAAACCCGGGTTTTACGAATGGGGTTAGGCATTTTTGTAGATATCAATATTTTTGTTATGAAATATTTTTTTTATTTAGTTTCTTCATATTCTCCAGTTTTTTCGAATCTCTTAAATCAAAATCTACAAAATGTTAAGACCCCAAAAAGTAAACTCGGGAGTTTCGTTCAACGATACCCTTTTAAATTTCCTGCTCTGACAAGCAATGTAAGCGTACACATAATGGTGAGAGGTTTATGTACACAGCTTACCATTCATACAGGGTTCCTCACAAAGGATGAGGCTTTAGAGACGACTCCAAGTAATTTTTATGGTATATATTCCTATTCCTATCGTTGAAATCATTGAAACCAGTCGTGAAAACAAGTTTTAAGCAAATTATTAATTAAAAAAAAATAATGATTTTATCAATTCTTCATCACGCTATTGGGTCTAATTTCAACTAGCAAGGGCAAGCAGTACAGTAGAAATACAGACTAAGAGGCAAAACGGGTCTGTACGCCAAATGAATGCCCCCTTAGCTTTCTAATCAATTTATATTTGACATAAAAATGCCTTGATGAAAATATCGATGATTATAAGTGATTAATTTGTTTTGAAATAAATTTCATTTTTTAAAGGTCCGAGTCAAATATTGCAATTTTCTGAATTTGCATGGACGCTCCATTCTTCAGTATGAGTCGTTTTAGAAAAAATTCTCCTTACAGACACAAAAGATACAATTAAGTAAGATTAGTCGTAAGCACCATCGAATATTTTTTTAATTAAGCCTATACCCCCTATCATTTTTCGCGAACACTCCCTTTAAGTTCAAATGATGGATTTATATTTTTAATTTTCTGCAACTAGTTTTTTTTTGTCAAACTATTAAATAATCCATTGAAAGACTATATTAGAGTTTCAAGTCGTCTTAACAGTATCATCCTTTGTGGGTAACCCTGTGTAACAGAAAATATTCTAAGGATGTTTCCATTTGTAAATGAAAATCTTTTTATTTAAAGAAAAATATCCTTACTAATCCTAATTTAAAAGTAAAGATAAGCGACATCTACAGTACGATATTAAAGGGATTGTGGAAAAGATTTTCAGGATCAATTTGTGACATATAAAACGTTTCTACGATGAATAATTATGTTTGAGCGCAAAGTCGACGTTGAAAATCATCCATTTGGGTGGGTGCGTTTTGAGAATCGATTTTTAAAATTATTAAATAACAAAATTAAAAATACAACACAAATTCTACATTAAACATTTGAAAACATATTTATAAATAGATATTTATCCATAAATCAATTTAAGAACAAATTATTTCGTTTTCATCATTATATATAATTTCTTATTCTTTACGAATTTGCTCGCAGATTTCTACAAATTCTTCAAATGTCGGCTTTTCATTAACATTTCAGAAAGTCTACAGAAAATGTCTGTGAAGAATGAGAGATTACAGAAACTAAAAATAACTTAATAAGATTTCTTATATTCGAAGAGTAAATTATTATTTCTCAACCTGTTCCTTACCGACTAGTTAGTTTACTGTAGAATTTTTGTTACATTTGTTTGTCGTCGTTATTTAATAATTAAAAAAAACGATTCTTAAAACGTACCCACCCTTATTGATGATTTTTAACGTCGATTTCCCGCCCAAACTAACTAATTATACGTGCGTCGTAGAAACGTTTTGTATGCCTCAAATGATTCCTAAATTTTTTTCTTTCATTGTACTGACACAACTATAATAAAATCTATATCTGCTGCAATTCTCTGCAGTGTAATAACGCTTTACTGCAATATATTAAGTTATATTTACAATATAAATACATAAACTTTATACATTATACAATAAGAAAACCAGCAAACATTTAATTTATGCAAATACTATTTTTTTTACCTGAGAACTCTTGTATTTTATTGATCAATGCTTGATCTCGATCTTTTATTAATCTGCAGATTAATTTATTCTTTATTCGATATTCCGCATGGTAATCGTACCTAGTCATGGGTAGAAGTAAGCTTGGATCAGAATATCTGAAATAATGAGATTATGCATTGATCCAGCTCATTTTAAATACCAACAGTGGATATCGATATCATGCAATTATGATTATGAGTATCTAACCCAAAAGTGTTCAGCTCTGTTTTCAATACTATTTTATTTGGATTTTAAAAGAGAAAGTAAAAGATATTTAAAATTTGATATTTAAAATATATTCAAAACAAAAAGGTATAAAATATCAGATACAAATCATTTAACGGGTGAAAATAGGTTCCAAAGGGGTTCCAGGCCCCATAATTTACCATATTCCATAAATTCCTTCCATAATAACCTCCTTCCTCTGTATATTTCACAGCTGTGAAACTTCATGTATAAAGTATTAAATCACGAATACAGGTTTTTTTTCCGTTAAGACTACGCGTCCAGTTACTGGATATCAAGTATGATAAATCTCAAGAGAGAAAAAATTATAATTTTTTTTCAACGAATTATTTGTTCAGTAAGGCTGGATCAAAAACACTCCTAATTCAGTCATATAAAAATGTTTAATTTTTATTTGATATTTAGAGAAACGCTAATTGAATAAAAAATAATCACGTTGAAATCCCCTCCTGCTGCCAGAGTCCACACGTGATATTTAAAAATATGGCCTGGTTTCTCTCTGAAAATAAGAGTAAAACTGTGGAGCACTTTTCGATAAAAATCCATCCAGAAAAAAAATCGTAAAAATAAACCAAGGTAGGTCTTAAAACACCGAGTTCAGAAACGTAAAATCCGGGGGTTTAGAACAATATTGGTATATTAAAACTCTAGGTTCTTAGCTTTAAATCAACCAATTTTTTTTAAAATAAAAAGATAGAAAATGGACACATCTGATAAACATATCAACATTCAACATGTTTAAAAAAAATGAAAAATCGACCTTTTTTTAGTTTCTTCTAATTTTCTAGTTTTTGTTTGCAAATGAATAGAATTTGACATTTTCGATAAAATAGTTTCATCGTAAAAACATATTAATTTCATATAAAATTGGTATAGAACTAATAAATTTTTTGGACCTTACAACTGTTCATGAATACTTGCCTTGAAATGGTGAAAAAACATGTTAATTACAAATCTTATTTGGGCCGGCTTGAAGGTTTTTAAAATCCCTTGATGTGTTCACATACAAAACATCTGCATACTATGATCGATGCTAAGTTATATTTAAAAAAAAAAAATTCATAAAAGCTCTTAACCCTCCCATGAATTGTCATTTTGCTTTTTTTTTTGGGGGGGGGGGGTCAACTACATACATTTTGTCAATTGATATCGAAAAAAAACAATACCTTATTTTCGTCAGAAACCAAATTGAATTGTTGAATATATAGTGGAAAGCTATTTGGCAAAATTATAATTCTTCTGTATCATAAACGTATTGGAGCAAACATGGCATTTATTTAAAAAATATTAAGAAAACGTTTTGTTGAATTATGTTTTTAGAGAAGTTAGTCTGAAGTTCTGTTTTAGAAATCTACACAAACAATAATCATGCTAGTGTGGATTTGGATAATGGTATCCCAACAGGGATAGGGTTAATATGTGTGGAATTGGAATATGGTATCCCAACAGGGATAGGGTTAATATGTGTGGAATTGGAATATGGTATCCCAACAGGGATAGGGTTAATATGTGTAGAATTGGAATATGGTATCCCAACAGGGATAGGGTTAATATGTGTGGAATTGGAATATGGTATCCCAACAGGGATAGGGTTAATATGTGTGGAATTGGAATATGGTATCCCAACAGGGATAGGGTTAATATGTGTAGAATTGGAATATGGTATCCCAGCAGGGATAGGGGTAATATGTGTAGAATTGGAATATGGTATCCCAGCAGGGATAGGGTTAATATGTGTAGAATTGAAATATGTTTTTTATACTTTGATGCTTTGTTATATCTAAAAGAACTAAAATCTATAGAACCCTGAAAGCGGAAATATGAAATGTTAAATATATTCATATTTAAATATTGTTCAGGATAGATCAACCAAATATAATGATTCCTCTTTTCTTCTCCCCCTCTCAAAACATCTATGAATTTTCTTACAATCATTCTAATCCTAGCACTTCCAATTTTTAATCTAAAAAGTATCGAATTTGTTATTTTCTTACAGTACTTCTGAAGCTTAATACACAAGTCCTTTTTATGGAGAAACGACACTTGAAAATATTCAATTTATAGCGAGATAAATAAGAATATCTCATTCTTCCTTTATCATAAAATTTCAGGTTTAAAGTGTATCGGTGTGAATTGGTCAAGCCACTTTATAAAAGGTACGTTAAAAGTTTATATCAAGTCAAATTTAACAAACTTTTAAATTTTTTTATTCTATAGTTTTTTCTTACAAAAATTCTTTGAGTTTTTCTTAAAAACAGATTTTGTATTTTAAAGGTTAAGAAAATATAAAAATGTGGCAAATATTCTTCAATATTCTTTTTTTACCCATGTTTAAATAAAAAACTTTTGCTTTTTAGTATTTGGTTGATTTCTGAAAGGCTTGTGTTCGAAAATATAAAATAAAACATTTTTATTTAATATTTCCTGAACTTCCTGGGTTGGGTTGGTTGGAAGCCAAATCTTTTACTAAAAATTTACAGCCAACAGTTACTTCTTTCCGATATATGATAGATTGATACAAGAAAAGATAGGGAAAGTGAAGGAGGTAGAGGATCTTTTGATTAAACTGTAATTTTGTTATTCCTTAATTCTTTTCTTTCTTCTAAAAAGTTTTTGCACAGAATTAGCTTTGAAACAATTTTTCAAATATCGTTCATTATGAAATTGAAAAATTTTGCACAAAAGTTTTTCTTCTACGCCTCCTTTAGCTTCCATGTTTTGCACAGCTTTTCACTTTTTCTTTTGATTTCCTCGTGCAATTATTATGATAAAATACGCTATTTACATGGTTTATAGTTTTCAGTTTACAGTTTACAGTTTACACAATAAAAACTTAATTAGATGTCCATGTCTCTGTTTCTTCAATGTGTTTATTTTCATTTGTAGTTTCTCTTCAAAAGAAACTTGCGCTTTTCTTTTTTATAAGAAGCAATGCTGAAATTATTAGTACTAACCACTTTCCGAGTCAGGAAAACGGCAGATAGATGCGAGTCTATTTGAAGTTTTCAAATTCGACTAATCCAGTTTTTTAATTTTAAGATAAAATAAGAAAACTAAGCATATGAAATAAATAGTACAATTTACATGTTGCATGTACATTTTTGGATTGTAAATAAGTTTCAAGTCAGTTAAATCTTGTACTTGCCAAGGTTTATTCTCAAACTTTGTTTTTAGGTTACCGTAAACAAAGTTCAAACTCGGACAGTAAAAACTATAATTGGAAAAGAGACAACAACTTCTTTTTAGAAAATTTCACATTGTTTAAAATCCAATATTCTATTTTTGGGAAATATTCGGTGGTGCTAAATGAGTTCACATTACCGATTTTCTAAAACATGTTTTCGCCGTATTTTTATTTTTTTTTCTTCAATAATAAAATCTTCCATTTTCTGTCCAATTGTACCAGATACAAATGGGCCATAAATATTACTCTAGTTATAACCAAGGATTCAGATTAAATTAAAACTATTTGAGTCATGAATCAAAACTTTAATTTATTCCAATTAATAGCATAAAGTACAAGCTAGAGATAGGCATAGTTTTATTCATCTTACCAAATGTTTGGTGTCGTTCAGAATAAAAAACGATGAACGTCGACTTGAATAGCTTAGAGAAATATAAAAGAAGCGTTTATTAAAAACGAACGAGAAAAAAAAAAACCAAATAAACGATTTTTCCACAACATTTTATTTTTTTATGAAACTATTGTGTACTTTTTCATTCTTCCTCACTTCATCGTGAATTTCATAATAAACGTGCTATAAAGTAATCTTCTTGTTATCGTTTCAAAAAATTACCTCTATCACTATTATTTTGGCACGAGGTGCTATAAAGTTTTGAACTTAAATTTTCTCTATATCTCGAAGGTTCTCATCTTTTTAAATTATATTTTGTCCCTCGCTATAGCTCGGGACAAAATTAAATCTAAAAAGGCGAGAACCTTCTCAGTGAAGAGAAAATTTCTGTCTAAAAACTTTTTAGCACTTCGAACCAAAATAAAAGTGTTATAAATAGTTAAAATAATGAATTTTATCTAGAATTCTAGAAAAACATTTAAATAAGAAATGAAAGAAAGGATTTGGCTCACCAGGATATCGGATACTTAACATGCAAAAAATGTATTATTTAAAAAAAACGGAAAATTTTGAATTTTCAGAATTTTTGATAAAGATATTTTTCGCATAGCTAATTCTTGGATAAGTTCTATAAAAGGGTTTTTTAGCGTAGTTTAAAGTGATCCTCTATTTATAGAATAATTATTTGTCCGAGATCTAGGATGAAAGGTATGAAAGGTGTGAAAGGTATGAAAGGTATGAAAGGTATGAAAGGTATGAAAGGTATGAAAGGCATGAAAGGTACCCTCTAATGCTTTTATGAACAAAAATGAATTAAATATCCATATTTATACTTTCTGTGACTTGGGCATTTCTGCTGCAGGAAAAATAATGTAGGAATTTACAGAATTCAACACTTTAAGATGCAAAATTGTCTACATTCACAGAAAACTGTCAAGTTTTTAAAATCTTTTGGAAATAACTGTTTATTAAAAATCAATCAACGGTCAATTTCGTAGATTATCCAACTTTAATTTCAAACTAAAAGTTTCAGTTGGGCAGAGTTGCCATAAATAGTTTCTTTAATAAAATGAAATTTCCGTTTGCAAACAAAACCCTGTTCATTAATGTAGAATTATAGAATTAAAATATTCAAAAGGAATTGCGCCGTTGCTAAAAACTCTAAATTTCGAATTCATATTCTTTGCAACCTGTTATTGTAAAGCTATGATATTTCAAACTTGAATTATGTAATCTTGAAGAATACATAGTTTGAAATATTTAAGGTCTACCACATTGGGTTTAAAAGATAAAGGGATTAAAAAATCAGACTCAATTATACTGAACAGCATCCCAAAATTCAGTAAAACACAAAATGTCGATAGTGTATTAGATTAGGATCAGAGTGCTCGCAGACACGTAGGCAAGGAGAAAGCACCCTGTAAAATTGCGTCTAGTATCATCTATTTTGTAAAAATGATTAAGAATAAATTCTTCCTACCTGGTTGTTTTTAGTTAAAGAAGAAGATGTAAAATAACACCTACAATCCTACAATATCACAGGTCTTCGGTAATTTACCAAAGGCCCCCAAGGACCACTTCCCAAATGTGCAATTTCCAAAGGGGCCGAGTGCTGCGGTTAGGACAGACTTGGGAAGTTGTCGAATAGGAAAAACCATTTGGAAGTAAGAGCTAGAGGAGTTCTAGGAGCAGTACTTAGGCTAGGGAAATATTCTATATGTGTACATTCTTAAATGATGGGGGGAGGCGGGGGGGAGGGAGGGGACTGAGAAATCAAATACAAGAATTACAAATGGTGTTTTGTTCTTGTTCATCAAGGAGTTCAGTTTTTGTATTCCAACTAATCAAACCTATCACACTTTACTTGAAGTTGGTTGATTTATACTCTACAATTTACAACTTTTATAACAATGTCATTAGCTAATTGAAGCAACGCAAAACAGACATTTATAATTCACTTGTAGAGGAAGAAGACATATATTTATATATATACATATATATAGAAAGTATAAAGTTGTAACCTCGGTTTGTCTGTTTGTTTGTCCGATCATAACTCAGGAACCCCTTTTCCGAGTTGCCTCAAATTGGATTTAGGGATGGTCGAATTACGGTGGTGATGTTCTAAGCTTGGTTTTAAGTTTTAAGCTGAGTGGGTCGACTTTTAAAGGGAAAAATAGATTTAATCGCAATTTAATACGAAGGGCGAGTAAACAGCGGGAGTAAACAGCGGGAGTAAACAGAGGGAGTAAACAGCGCAAGTAAACAGCGGGAGTAACTTAAAGTAACTAAGAAACAGAATTCCATACTTTCTCTATTTGATAGTGACAGTTCAAATAAAATAAAATAAATCGTTGATCTAAAAAAAGTAATTTAAAAGTTTTTTTACACTCCAAAAATTTCAATTACTGACTCCCATAGTGTCTAATTGCCATATTCGAAGCACTCGGTCCAATCAATTTCTTTCGAGTCAGCCCCTGGTGATCGTGCGGTGCCCTTTCATAGATTGTGATGTCTCAGATGGCCTTGTCGGAATCAAACCGATAACTATTTTGAATTAACACTTTTCTGGAATTTGTCTGCACTGCAAACAAAAATATTTTAGCTCTCATGGAAAATTTTATCAGGATTTTGCCAATTTTTCTTTTTGAACTAAAACTGCAAATAATCATGTTCAAATGTTCCAGTTTTTAAATTAAAATGTCAAGGGCTACAAAAAAAGTATAAGTAGGTTAGTAATGTATAACCAAATGCCAAGGCACTGCCACACTTTAAAGTTGACTCGGTATTAAAAGTTAATGAATTTGAACTGGATCGCAGCAGGTTCTGGTCCCCGGTTTTAAAATGTTATGCATACCTTTCATATGTTGTCTGAATCTGGTTTTTCTTGTCCAAAAAACAGTTGATTTTGGATAATTTTACTTTTATTGTAAACTGGAGATGGTATTAATGTTTTTTTTATTATTATTAGCGAGTATACAAAATACTTTGTGTTGTTGTTGCCAAGCAATTAACTGTAATTAGTCTCTTAATTAGGAACTATTAATGGCTAGAAGTCATTATAAAACATAATCTATCAGAACATTACTAAGTCTGTGCAAAGATAAGAAAAATGTTTCGAATTTTATAATTTTTTCTTCAGTTATTACAATTTCTTATGCAGTATCATGCATATATTTATTTACAATGATAGACGATTATATCAATACAATGAAGACGACGTTTGATACTTCAATTTTTATTTATATCAAGCTGTTAAACAGCATTGATACTTATCAACATATCCTTTAATAGAAGCTGTTAATTTAAAAGCTTCTATTTGATTTCAATTGTAAGCTTGGAATTCCAAAAAAGCTTGTTACAAATTGTAAACATAGCAGACGAAAATCTTACGGACTACAGCTTTCTCAGTATGTATCACTATACTAAATCAAAGAATTATTTTAAAAGACGACATCAAATTCGTCACTGAATTCCCATGTTTATCGGGACACCCTGTACATTTTCAGGGAAGCCTTGACAACTGTAAGGAATAGTATTTTTTTTTCTTAGTTTTCCTTCAATTAAAAGATATTTAAAAGATATAAACTGTTAAATATATTTTACTGTTTTAATGCATGCAAAATAAAAGAACCTAGTAGAAAAGACTTTTTATTTTATTTCTTTGACAAGTTTTTTTTACAGTTTCTGCATAATTTATTCCAGGAAGTTAATTAAATTCTTTAATCATTTGAATTATTCTAATCTTTAGAATTTGAATATCATTGTCAGAGATTAATAACAATACAGATAGAACATTAGATGTCGTCTTTTCAAGATTCAGATTCACAATAACTCTGAGGCAGAAGCTGTTAGGAGTTACGCGTATGTGCTCTCTCTCTGTCTTGTAATACAACGCTGCCTGCGCAGAACTCCTTTGGGCATCTGCCACAGGATTATTGTGAACGAAAAACCGTTAAATTATGGAAAGACGACATCTAGTGTTCTATTTGTATTGCTATTAATCTATGATCATTGTATGTATACTCCACAATTCTTTCGATTGAAATTTATTACAGAACAATTTTATAACACTGTTCATCATTTCATTCATGAATAAAACCAATTATCCTTTAAAATTTACTTTCTGGAAATCACTTATCCCTGATCGTCCATTTTTAATTTGTTTGCTTTTGATATTTGAGCGCCAATGTCCATTAGTTTTTTTTTTTTTTTTTTACGAATTATTATTTTTTATTCAATCTTTTTCTATAAACCTTTGTAAAGGTTTGTATATGGACCAGGGCTTTAAATATAGTCCTCCACCAGCCACCTAATTGTAAAAATCTTTACTTTATAAATCTAATTGTTGAAATACAATATTACTATTACGAACAATTCGGCAATTAAACGGAAAATATGAAAAATATTGAAATTAAAGAAAACTTTAAAAAAATTAATGAAATTAAAAAAATATAGATTTTGATTTTTTTAATTTAGACGTTTTTTGTGTGTTTTGATTTTATTAGTGGTTAAGAAGAAGAATTTAATCTTTCGCCTGTGAAAAAATCGAAAGAATAGAAAAATCTATCACTATCAATAATATCAGAAAATAATAATAATAATATCATAATCATCAAAATAATATCATAAAAAATTTCAAAAATAACAGATCAGCTGTTTATGATTTTAACGCTTTTAATTAAAAGTTGTTAATCGAGTTCTGTCATAGAGTTCCTTTATCTAAGAACAAGTTTTATTTTCTTCCTTATGTCAAAGGCAAAAAGAAACTGACTCCGCATCATACTCTTCTATATATAAATTTGGCTTGTCTGTTTGTCTGTTTGTCTGTTTGTTTGTTTGTTTGTATCCAATAAACGTCAAAACGGCTGAACAGATCGGGCCCAAATTTTTTGTGGGACATCACGTGACCACAGGGAAGGTTTATGAATGATAAAAATTTAAAAAAATATGTTTTAAAGGTTTTTAATTTTGTAAAAAAAAAATTAAATTCTTGAAAATCCGCGAATTTTTTTTGAAAAATCCGCAAAATTTTTTTCTTTGTTTTAGAATGTAAACAAAAAGAACATGTTCACAATTTAAATAGAAGATGGGCGCGAAGCGCCCTTAAAGCCTAGTTTTTCAAATCTTCGTAACCTCAAGTCGTAAACCTTAAATATAGAAAGCCAAATAGATTAACAGAGAAATGGACCAATCATACACGACGTCACAAGTGTCAAATAGAACAAGGTAAACGAAATTTTCTTACATTAGTTAACATGTTTTCCAAGATTAAATATAAAATTGTAAACACAGAAATAAAGCACATATAAAATTGCATTTATTTTACCGAAAGATAAGCACTTTATTCTAAAATTATCACTATTATTAATAACTTTGTAGGAAACATAAAACTGTTGACACTTGTGACGTAAGAATACAGCTGTACTCAGAGTGTACAAATTCTACGTTGCCATCTATTGTACTAGACTCTATTTGTGTAAAGCTAAGAATTCTGCCAAAGTTTGAGATATTAAAGGTTAACAGCTTCTGGTTGCAAGGATGTAGTGATTTTTAAAGTTGAGTCGAGTAATTATTCCTTTAGTGTCCACCATTGTAGGCAAAGAGAATAGAATATATATGAGAGTGGAATTTACTAGAAAAAAGTGTAAAACGGCCATTTTGTTGTACTGTTTCCATACTGCAGGTGTACTTCACATATTTTTGCTATATAAACTTTTGGGCCCTGGAACATCATTTTATAGAAAAGCTAAAATTAATGTGAAAAGAAAACCAAATTATGAAATAGGCTGGTTTCATAATTGACCAATGATCATTTCACATAGACTCTATGCCTTTCACTTTACAAACGATGATTTTCCGTTATAACTATAAACCAAATGATGTTTTTTATTCACCTAATTAATTTTATAAAGTTTATTTAACAGCTTTAAAAAATTCGAAATTGAAATGAATAGTCTAGGGAACATACTGTATTAATTTACTCTACTGCATGTAATTTGTGAACATTTACATTATTTGTACACTTTGAATTCCCTTTCAGGCTGAAAGGGACTGACAAAATTAATACCGAGGGATTATCTGAGTTCCACTCTAATATATATTCTATTCTCTTTGATTGTAGGGTAGATGGGCTGAAATGATGTTCTGAACTAAAGGGTGTACATTAAGGTTTCTACCATTTACCATTTCTTCTCTAATTTATGTAAATCTACGAATATTAAACTGAACATTTTCTAAATCATAGACATAAACTTTAAGGAAGAAGTTTACATCGACAAAAATGGATCCTGTATACAAAGTAACTTAAAAAGTCCAAGAGGTGACTTCGTTCAGAAGTTTCCATGTGCCAGCCTGCTGAAAGTATCAAACACGTTTTTCAAGCCGAATACAGATTGCCAGTTTTTTAAATCATAGATATAGACATGATATAGATAAACATAGATATAGTTTCTGTACGCAAAATCACCCAGAACTATCCCAAGTAACAAAAGTGAGGAATTTCCCCAGATTCTCCAACCGTGGTGACTTTCTTTGAAGATGAGAGATTTTTGTGGGATCACAGTTTTGAAACTCAGTTTTGAGAAATTTCTGAGAAATTCTTTGGAATTTTCCCTCACGAAATTCCTCAGAATTTCCCGGAATACTTCTCCGGAAATTCCTGAGAAATTCTTAGTTCTTGGTCACCAAGTTCACGGATTTTTAGGGGAATTAAATAAGAGAATTAATTTTGAGAAATTCCTGGGAATTTCTCCGGAATTTCACCCCAAGAAATTCCTGAAAAATTCTCCTGAATGCTTCTCCGAAAATTCCTGAGAAATTCTTAGGACTTGTCATCATGTTTACGGATTTTAAGGGGAATTTAATAAAAGAATAAGTTTAGTATGCTATCAAAGTATTTTTACGTAGTGAGGTTAGAATACTTGTATTTTTATCATAAACAGGTCGATAAAGTTACTTGTTGTAGGGTGATCAAGTAACTTCCTCACCATACAACGGAAGATATTAGTTATGAAATTTAAAATTTTAAAAGCAGGGTTATAAAGATAATTTTTAGCCCTGTCGTAGGGAGATAAAGTCACTGAATTACCCTACAGCGGGAAATATTAATTCCCTCAAAATTGACTAAAAGCTGTTTCTAAAACTTTTTTAAAAACTTGTACAGGAAAAATTGAGTGCAGTTTGAACTTTGAATTTAATGTTTGCATGTTTAAAAATTTTAAATGATAATCTTTACTTTTAGACTTTAAGTTTTCATAAAAAGTTTTATATTTTACTTAAACTTAATCTTTTTGAGAATCACTGCTGAGGTTGAAAACATTAACCGTCAAGAAGCCACAAAAAAATAAGAAATTGAAAAGATTGCGAGAAAACTATTCAAATTGTTGTGTAAAGCTGATAAACTTTTAATTTTAAAAAATCATCAATGAATACATATTTATTAATCTTTTGTGTTGCCAGGCTTTCCTAATAATTTTTTATAATGAAATATAAAGGGACTTACGCGTAATTTCAAGGAACCCCTCATGAAAAGATGTCAATGCCCGCTCAACAGCTTTGTTTGGGGAAGTATTGTGCTCATAATGCCTTAGTTTTAATAAATTAAAGTAGATACTGTCAAGTTCTTAGGTAGTAAGATTATTGACAAAAGTAATATAAAATTTATATGCTTTGAACGCACTTTTATCTTAGCTTCATTACAAAAAATTTTAATTTTAATTTTTCACCCGTTGTATTGCGCGGTAGTGAAATTAGAAAGTCCATAATGAGAATATAAAATTTAAAATTTTATTTTCAAACTGTTGCTGTGGCGGCAGTGAGATTTGAAAATCCAAAATGAGAAAATAAAACTGTTATTTTCAAACTGTAGTATTTGCGGTACTGAGAGTTGAAATTTCTTATTTTTTCAAATCTCACTACCGCCAATAAAAGTAAAAACGTGTTTCTTAAACTTATGATCAAAAGCTTTCTAGAGATGGGCTTGTTTTTTTTCAATTTGTTCATTCATCGCGCGTTCGTTGACGCCTCATTTAATGTTTTTTTTTCAGTCGTTCAGATAAAATATTTAAATCGTTTGTTTTCAGAATTATCGGTCATTTTCCTTCTATTATTGTTCTTTTTCTACCTCCACGTTCGTTAAATTAAATCTTTATGTTTATGAGATTGTTCGTTCAAATTTACTGAATTTTAATTTGTAAAATTGTTTGTTAGTCAAATTTCTAAAGGGCACCATCGTACATGAAAATTTCGCTCATTGGAACATTTTGTTCGTTTACAAAAACAATGACTATCTCTAATCATTAAATTGTTAAATATATTTAACGTGGTGTTCGAACTATGAATCGACAGAAGACAGTTCTACTTATCAAAACTCTGTGAAAACGAATTAATATTCTAGAAAATGAAATTATTCGTCAAAATAATGGTTCATAAACTTCTTAGTTCTTTTACTCCTTGGATAGCTAAAATGTGAACAAACCATATTTCACTCTCCTAAGTTATCTTACTCCTTGGATAACTAAAATGTGAACAAACCATATTTCACTCTCCTAAGTTATCTTACTCCTTGGATAGCTAAAATGTAAACAAACCATATTTCACTCTCCTAAGTTATCTTACTCCTTGGATAGCTAAAATGTGAACAAACCATATTTCACTCTCCTAAGTTATCTTACTCCTTGGATAAAAAAACGTAAACAACCTTTATTTTCCTCTCCAAAGTCCTATTGCTCCTTAGATAGCTCAAATGTAAATAATCCCTATTTTCTTCACCTTAATTCTCTTACCCCTTGGAAAATTGAAATGTAAACAACCCCTATTTTCCTCTATATAGCTCTCTAACTCCTTGGAGAACCTCAAATAGGATTTTATGCTGGTTAAAATAGAATTTCACCGCCTCATCTCTAAAACCTTTGAAATAAATTTCTAGTTTATAAATAATTAAACCTCAAACAAAACTTTCAATTTAAATCACAGTGTGCTTTAATTATTCATGCAATGTGAAGTTTATGTAGAATGTGGCATATATAATAAAGATTTAATATGTGGTTTTCATGATGGACCAAACAAAGTAGATGTTACTTCCACATTTTATCAAAAACATATTTCGGTTTGGGTAGACCCCCGTCAGTTCTAACGATATGAGATGTATTAAGTTATATAGAATACTATTTTGGTCAAACTGTTTAGATATTGGACCGGGGATTCAGAGAATTAGAAATAAAATTTTGCACTAAAAATAAAAAAATACCGGGACCGAGCTCTTGGAGAATGTTTTTATATATTTTGGCATTTTTCAATTCCTCGATAAGCTCTTTAGTTTCGCAATAATAAAAGTTTGAAAACACACAAAAACAACTTAGTGGTAAAGCTACCTTATATGTTCCAATTGGGTCGACTATAAAGTGTCGCAATGCCTTTGCCTTTGATTTTTCCTAATGGACTTACTTTTTGTAGCCTTAAACATGTACATTTTATAACTATAAAGCACTTCCGAAAGAATTTAAGAAGCTACTTTAACAATTTCTTTTTACTCCGTTTTTTCATAAAAGGTAAATGAAAAATATCTGCAATTTGTTCAATTTATATCAATTCTGTTGTATAAAACGCAAAAATGAAATCATATTGTAATTTTCTCGAAAATATTTGAAAAGAAACAGTACACATTTTCCGAATATAAGGGATTCTTTTGAAATAAATACAAGAAACGAAGTTAAGTAGGCCAAAAAAGTTTTAAAAAATTTCTTTTAGAGACATCCCGTTGATATTCTAACTTCTATCCTTTGTACTGTTATACATGTAAAAAATAATTTAATAATTAATCATAACATAATAATTCGTAAAAGAATCTATAAACATTTTGAAATTATATATTCCAGATCAAAGTGCAGAAACTCGGGCATTATCTCACGCCTGGTCGCATTTTAACGTGACACTGGTCTCAACAGTTGATGCATAACTTTAAAGCTATGTAGAGCACTCAATTGGGATTGATAACTGTCACCCCGCTGAGGATGTAATCAAGAAGGGATGAATGCATCAAAAATGTCATATTATAATTGTTTATAAAATATGTAGATATAGAAATAGATATATATAGTATTCATATATGAGACTATGCTCTCTATTCCAGACATTTACAGATTATACCCTAAGCTGTGTGTGTCTCCTATATGCTCGCTTTTTTATAATATGATTGATGGTTGGATATAGCTATATGTTGATATATAGAATCGCATACAGGGTGTACCATAATTAATAGTTCAGAGCCTTTGTATGCATCTAAAAGTCTTAAATGCAAATAAATTCTCCAAAACCTACTTTGGGATGGCCAGTAGATAGCAAAAGTTTGAATTTTATTAACGCTACTGGCTGAAGTATAAAAAATCGATTTTGGAAAGAAAAAAATTGATTTTTTTAGCCTATTGAACCCAGGGTACCATGGAGTTTCCTATAAAAATTTGTATCCAATTCGGTCCGGCCATTGGTCCTGCTATGGCGAACACCCTAAAGATTTACTTTTAATCCGGTCAAATCAAAATGTTTTGGACGGATTTAATTATAGCTGAATAGCTGAAATTGTTGACGATATATGTAAAAACTAACTACGTTTTTTTATTGTTTTCGACTATATATTAATTCTATATTTTATATGTTATATTCTCGTTGATTTTAAATTGTACCATTATAATTCTGTACGAATAAATAGAATAAAAATATACATAACTTACATATATATGATCAATGAGCTTTGCTGCAAAGAATAATTGCTAGCAAGTTACTTTAGACAAAATTAAAAAGAATTTTGCTAGCCATAGTTTGGACAAAAAAGTGTTGCGTATCTCTAACAATTTAGTGCATAGAAAAAATAGACATTCAGGCAGTATTTACAAAAGACAGGTTTGGGTCAAATGGGGGATAGTGAAATACAGACTGTAGTTGTATCCAAAAAACATAAGGAATATTAAAAACATTAAACTGAGTAATAAACAACTCTGAAACTTATTTATAACATTATTACAACCACGACTTTAAAGTGTCGCAACTCACTTATACTTTTCTGCAGCCCTAGAAAAATACTTTTAAAAAATGCAATGCTCTTGTTTTTAGCTTAGCTTAAGCTTAAAAGGAAAATAATAAAATACTGCTTGATTTTGTGTGTGTGGGTGCACTGTGCAGTTCTTAGTTTGCAGTGATCAGCTTTATAACTTTTAAACTTTTAATTCAAAATGATTAAAAATAAGATAAACCATAATACAGCCTAAATAAAACTTCAAAGGTTGAAAACTCATTTAAAATTGTAGAATTCATGAAAACTTGAAAACGAGCTTCATTCATTGAAAAATAGAAAATTTGACAAATCTGGTCGGAGCAAAAACTTATATAATAAAACATGGAAAATTAAAAAAAAGTCTCCTAGTTAAGTCAGACAAATTTTCGTCCAGCGAATGAAAAAGATTTTCATTTTATTTATTTACGTTATATTTTGTTTGCATAAAATCGTTTAATTGTCTGCAGAAGAAAGGAAAGCTTGATCAGATATCTCATAAAAGACGCTTTTGTTTCCTTCTGAAGTTACATGACAGTTAAGAAACGGCTCAACTATCGTCTTTGATCTTATAGGATAATTTTCGGCATTATCTTCCGTCACCAGTCGACAGTCCTCCCCCCCCCCCCACTTTTGTAGAGTTGTTTAAAGAATAAATATTCTATAGTTTGACATGTTCTTGTTAAAGTTTATGATCTGTTAACATTGAAATTATAATTCTAGTTTTATTCTGTAATAAAGTTGAATTTGCTTCTCATCTTACTCAAATACTCAAAAACCCAAATTTTTCCATTGGAGACCCCAGATTTTCCATGGAGACCCCCAGATTATCATTGGATACCCCAAACTTTTCATTGAGATCCCAGATTTTCGTTGCAGATCCCCAGGTTTTCATTTCGAGACCACATATTTTTTGAGAACCCAGATTTTCATTAGAAACCCCATGGTTTTCATTGAAGACCACCAGATTTTTTTTCGAGACCACCAGAGTTTCATTGGATGCCCCAAAATTTTTGTTACAGACCCCAATATTTTCATTGGAGACCCCCAGATTTTCATAAGAGACCCCAGATTTTCATTGGAGACTCCCAAGTTTTCATTGGAGACCCCATATTTTCAATGAAGACCTCAAGATTTTCATTGAAGCCCTCCATATTTTCATTGCAGACCCCCAAATTTTAATTGGAGTCTCCGATCTTTTCATTGGAAACACCAGATTTCGTTGGAGACCTCAAAGTTTTTATTTGAGACCCCAGATTTTCGTTGGAGACTTCCAGATTTTCGTTGCAAACCCCCAGATTTTCCTTGGAGACCTTACGCAATTCATTGGAGACACAAAATTTTTTTCGGAGACCTCCAGATTTTCATTGGAGAACCTCAGCATTTTTTGGGATACCCCAAGATTTTCTTTGGAGACCCAAAATTGGCCTTTAAAACAAAAATGTCCAGTCTCTAATGAAAATCTTGGGTCTCCAATGTGAAACTTGAGGGTCTCCAATACAAATATTGGAGGTCTACAGCGAAAATCTTGGGGTCTCCAATGAAAATCAAAATATCTGCCAAGAAAATCTTGAGTCTCCAATGAAAATATGAGGTTGCGACCATAATCTGGGGTCTTCAATGATAATCTGCGGGTCTCCATCGAAAATCTGAGATCTCCAATGAAAATCTGGAAGTCTCCACCAAAAATCTGGGGTCTTCAATTATAAGTTTGGTGTCTCCAATGAAAAGATTGGGGTCCCCAATGAAAATTTGGGGATCTCCAAAGAAAATCTGTGGTTCTCCAATGAATTTATTTGGGTCTCCTATGAAAATCTAGGGGTATCGGAAATCTGGAGTTTCCAATGAAAATTTGGAGCTCTCCAACGAGATGGTCTTAATGCTCTAATGCTCGGTTTCTATACGTTTTCTGCTTTATAGAAACTGAACATTACAATTACTTCTTTTAAACAAGAGCTCAATACAAGTGCTTTAAAGTTCTAAAATACTAAAAGGTAAAATTCTAGGACTACAAAAATAACAAGTAAATTAGTGAGGTCATATCTAATGGTAAAGCATTGTGGCACTTTAAAGTTGACTCCGTCTTGAAAATAGAACTCTTTATCAATGGGATTTTAGTTTTTGCGTCAAAATGTGCGTCTTGATTACAAGTATACGCAGCTTCTGGTCGTTATAATTTTAGTTAACAAAATCTCATGTTTTAAGGATTCTCTGTATATTTAAATTTACAATAAACCTCCGGTTGTGAATATAAAACATGTCAGTAAAGTTTAAAATGAGTCAAACAGAATTTCATGAATTTAATATGTTCAAAAGAATCTCTAGAAGTAGAACATGCATAGTGTTTTACAGTTTTATACCTTCAACAAATAAAAGAATTAGAAATGAAGATACATATTCATACATATTTCCTTATATATATTTTGCTTGTCTGGGTGTTTTTTGTTTGTTTGTTTATTTGTTTGAAATTCCGATCTTATACTCAAAAACTCTGATATGCCTCAAATTTTGATTGGGAACTCGTTAGAGCAACAGAAATGATCTTAGCCTGGTATTTACATTCTAAGTTGACCGGGTTGATTTTTAAATGGAAAACTCAAGACAAAGTTAGGTTCCCAAGCTTGTATATATATATGATTAACTCACTCAATTTAGAACGTCTAAACCAAACTATGAAAATTCTCCGGATTCTACTAAGGTCCCCAATCAAATTTTGCGGCAAATCGGTCTATGGGTTCACGATAGCAGGAATAGGGTTAACCTTTGGTCGGTTTTACCTCACCAACTCACTTATACTTTTTTTAAAAATGCGCTTGTTTCTAGATTACGTTAACAGGAGTAATTGGCAAAATACTGCTGGAATTTGTTCACGCGCGTGCACATCTTGGTTTGCAGTGGAATCCCGTCTACATTCCCTTAATTTTTTTTGGTAGACCCTTGAGCTCTATAGCTTGTTATATTTGCTGGCTATAAATCAGAAATAATGGTGAAGAAAACTCAGCAAATAAATATATCAATCTGTCAACCCAGACTCAGTTCAAAATTAAATCCCCTCGTATTGACACATTTCCCAATTAATTTTATATTTTAACTTTTATATTATTTAATAACCTGGGTTTAGTGAATATTTATAAAATTAAGAGACAATTATACATTTATCTTAGATTGCACGTTAACTAAAGTAAATTATACATTTTTCTTAGATTGCACGTTAAACTAAAGTAAATTATACATTTATCTTAGATTGCACGTTAAACTAAAGTAAATTATACATTTATCTTAGATTGCACGTTAAACTAAAGTCAATTATACATTTATCTTAGATTGCACGATAAACTAAAGTAAATTTCACGTTAGATTGAAATTGATACAATCCTAACTCCTTTTATCGAAGAGCTATCGAGAACAGAAATGTTTTGAATTTCTTTCATTGAACTAGGGTTTCGCAAAAAAATTTAGAAAATTTTCGGTTGCATTTCGCAAACTTTTTTGGCGAAATTTCGCATTTTTTCGTGAAAATATATGAAACGAAATTTCGCGAAATTTTTTTTTCTCTGGAAATCCTACATTGAACCAAGTGAATATGCTTTTCTTGTATTCAGGTATAAAATCCAAGCCAAAAGCGCTGGAGGTCACAAAGTTGTATCTTTCTTACACGTTATCAATCCTGTTATTGACCAGTCAATGAGAAGAATCAAAATGTTTAAATGTGAAAAAAGAAGGGATTTTTCAATGGAAAGACTGTATTTTTGTTAACGATACTCTTTTTTAATTACTAAGAATGTGTTTTTTAATATTAATGTGATAAAATATTGTCCTTAAACAACACCAATATTCAATATTCAACACCATATTTTACATCGGTACCAGAGACACATAGTTATCGATTAACTATCGTTAATGAACAGTTTTCAAAAGTCAAGATGGTGGTATTAAAATCTCGTGAATTTGTGTCTAAAGGAATTGAGTTTTTGCCACAAACTTTGATTTTCCAATCCCTATA
Source organism: Eurytemora carolleeae (assembly GCF_000591075.1). Lineage (NCBI taxonomy): Eukaryota > Metazoa > Arthropoda > Copepoda > Calanoida > Temoridae > Eurytemora > Eurytemora carolleeae. The sequence goes on along the minus strand of NW_019396062.1, from coordinate 94,146 downwards.
TCTTTACAACCCGATGTACTATGTCGACCTTTGATATATATTTTAAACTTTAAATTCTGTTATATCAAATAGTCTAAGTTTAGAATATCAAAGGTTTACACAATCAGTTTGTTAATTTTAGGGATTAAAAACTTTAAGTTTATGGTAAAAATTCAATTACTTTTCAGGTTTACTGAAATTAATGAAGCTAAAAGACAAACAAAAATAAATATTTTTAGGAAAAATAAATATTTCTAGGAAAAATAAATATTTCTAGGAAAAATAAATATTTCTAGGAAAACTTAATATTTCTAGGAAAAATAAATATTTCTAGGAAAAATAAATGTAAAATAAGAAAAATCTTCCACTGAGATTTATTATCAATGGTTTCATTCATGTTGATTGTCTAAGATCGGAAACTAAACATGTTTGACATAGTATTCATATTGTTATCTGTATATCACAAAGATATATGATACATACCTAAATACATTAGAATAGATTGCTTATGCAGACTATAAAGCTAAAAGCAGAGATAAGAGAGTTAGAGAGATCGATCATCAGCTCAAATATGCAATATTTTCCACAGAATGTTCTATTGTGTACAAGTACTGTACACAATAGAACAGCAAACATCTGTATTCAGGGATATTTAACGATCCTTTAGATACAAAACACATATTCCATAAAAAAAGACCGAATTCATAAATGATATGTTTCATGTTTAAAATTGGAGTATTTCTTTAAAAGTTGTAAAACTTAAACCCTGAATGGGTATTATGTTCAACAAGTGGCCCTGAGATGGCACTCTAAAAACCTATCGTAAAAACGTAGCATGTCGTGCTGGGTCAACTTAGGCCTACGTAGCCCACCCTGTGAAAGGAGATAAGCAGTAGTCTGTGTAGTTTGAGCCCAAAACTTAAGACAGGGTATCGTTATGTAAACCAGTTTTAAAGCCCGGGTTTCACGAATGGGGTTAGGCAGTTTTTCAAATACCATTATTGTTGTTATGAAATATTATTTTATTCAGTTTGTTTATATTCTCAATTTTTTTCGAATCTCTTAAATCAAAATCTACAAATGTCAAGACCCCAAAAAGGAAACTCGGGAGTTATGTTCAACGATACTCTTTTAAATTTCAGACTCTGAGGCTAAAAGTTACAGAACCCCTTGTACATTATGAACTCGTCATGCAAAAAGGTCAATGAATACGTTTTACTTCTCGGGGTCAATCTGTAGAAAACAAATTTTAACCAATCAGTATCTTGTCATTTATAAAATGTGTGTATTAAGTGTATTACTGGTATTACTGGTCGTCTATACAAAAGTAAACACCCCATACATTTTTAGGGACCATAAAAAATACTTACTTCAAGTGGAACTCTTTTTATTCAATGTACTGTCCAGAACTTAATTAATATATTGAATTTCAGCTGAAACACTCCGGTATGATGAAGACGACATGAGCTATCTAGTCTAATCTATCTAGGAATGCATAGTACAACTGCAACTACTGTAACTTGCGTAATTAAAAAGAATTGGTACATCAAATTTCATCCAATACGATTCCAAATGTTGATTGATTGATTGAAATAAGGGTCAAATATTATTATATTGTTGTTGTAAACAATTGGAAGTATAATATCAACCTAAAAAAATCCATTCTTATATTTTGATTACTGATATTTACATATTTTAACACCTCAAATGCAGTACACATTTTATGAAGTTTAGTATACATATACAATAAACTTACCAAAGTTCACAATGACATAGAAAGTGTATTTTCTTATTTCTAAATGTACTTTGATTAAGGATCAAAAATGGAATTATATGGACCTCTGAATTTCAAAGGTTAGATTTTCACGCATTCTTTATACGATATTTCCTATGTATACGGAGATATTCGTAAATACGAGCTAGCCAGATAGTGTTCTAAAAATTGTTCGAAGTGAGAAAATCAAAATATTTTTTCCCCTCTCCAAAACTCAAAAAAGAAAAATAATTTTTTTTTACCCTTTTTAACTTTATTATTTAACTTTGCTATATTATCTACATAATCCCCCCCCCCCCCTGAAATGGTAATATACACTTCTGAACATAGGATGTTTTGTTGAATACTAATTTGTTGAAATTGGGCCTTACCTATTAATTTTCTGATCTAGTACATTAGAAGTAGTACATCAAATTAAATTATTTGCAAAATTATAGTTGGGACAAATGTGTAGAATTGTGAATATGTGTGTGCGTAGGAAGAATAAATATTGAACCATGAAATATTACTTGTGTAAATATATTTTTGCTTAAAATTGGATAAGATTTGCAAAAATAAAAAATGATTTTTTATGTTTTTTGATCTTTTTAAATGTTTTTAAGAATGTTACGCATTTTGATGTTTTTTAACGTTTTTTGTTATTTTTTAGCGTTGTCATCAAATTTGTCAAATTTGTTTAACAATAGAAATACAGGGTGTCCCAAAAAACATGGGAATTCATTGACGAATTAGATATCGTCTTTGTTATGAATTAGCATTGTAATACCTAATTTCAAAAGCCATAATATTATTATGTCTGCTAGAGTTTATTTTATGAAAAGGGTAGAAGACTGTAAAGATGTGTCTATAATGTCTCCGCGAGATGAACATTGAAGACGGACATGTTTACTCTGTTAGTATACTGTAATTTTCTTGTTTTACTAAGTACAACCGTATGCAGTCAAAACATAAACAAACAAAATGTGAACATAGCAGACTAAACTCTTACAGATTACAACTTTCTCAGTAGGTATCACTATACTAAATCAAAGAATTATTTGAAAAGACGATATCGAATTCGTCACTAAATTCCCATTTTTTTTGGGACACCCTTTAGCTTAAAAACGGAAAATACTGCGAACGAAACGAATGTTCCGTTTTTGGCTTAAGTACAAAAAACTTAATTTTTAAACGGTTTTAACGAAAGGCTAGGAAAAAGTCGGAACGTGACCAGCCCTATATATTGAGACAGAAATATTCGTATAAATGTGTGAACATTTGAAGGAACTTTTTAAGGAACTGTGGCCATCCATAAAAAAAACAAGAAATATAAAAAAGTATCTGGGAGAAATGTAACAAAGCCTGGTCAGCAATGCGCGTGTTTACATTTCTTCCAGAAACTGCAGTACACTTAATTGTACAGTAGTTTCTGTTTTAATTTTTGTTTTCATGCCCTTATCACGGTCCGGTACTCCTTATTATCATAATTTAAGTAACAGTGATTGAGATATTGTCGGTTTTCTTTAGATAGATAGATAAAGTTTATTGTTAAAATACATGTATATGTGTACAGAACGAGTTTACAATTACAAATTGCTGATTATATTAACAGTACAAGTATAAAGCAACTAGGTGGAAAATAGCTCTTGGCTGTTTTGATTATTTTTTCCACCTAATGTTAGTAATAATAACAAAACATTTCAAGTAAATAGATTTAAGGAGAACTATTAGAGATCAGGGTGCGAATTTATCTGATGCAATATAGTTCATACATTGGTTTGAATAACTAGAGTTTAAAGTAATTTTCTGACATGTGCACAACAAATATCAATGCATATTAAAACATATCTATTTAGTTTTACATGAATAGCAATTCGGTTTATAACACATTGTCCTGTAATTTTCAAAAAGAGAATTTAGTAGTCTATTTTTAAATATACTTAGAGAGTAGAAAATGGATAGATTCCACCAATAATAACTTTCTCAGCTTTATGCCTAAGTCAAATGCACTGATAAACGCAAAAAGTAAATCATCAATTTATAAAAAAAATACGATTAAAACAATATATTTATTAATCGGACATATAACCTAAACATGTAACTTGAGTAGTCATTTCTCACAGAATCTAATTTCTTAAAGAATTTGATAAAATTTAAACTATGCTTTGAAGAAAATATTAAACATTGAACAAAAACTGAAATTTACATAAATTTATGAATTATTCCTTTTGTAAAGTTTTTGTCAAAGAAAAATTAAAATAATTAATTATTTATTTTTAGTTTATTTATTATTAGTTGTACGCGTGAACAGGCCAAACTACAACCATGCGTTCTACTTTATGATTCTGCTGAAAACATGAAAGTTTATGCAGACAAATCTAATGTATGTCTAAATCCTATTTATCTCTTATAGGGTGTTCTAATGAACATGACGATTGAAAATGACTGAGTATCATGTTTGATGTGAATCTTTGGTAAATAATCTATAATACTATTTCTGCAACGACTGCTGTATGTCAGGGATGTTAAAATCAGCAACTTTAATTTTCAACTTTGACTTCAATTAAACAATTCATAAACAAAAAGTTTTAACGAAAATTAAAAAATTCTTAATGTCTTTTCAAAAATGTTTGTAAAATAAGGTTAACATTTTTGAAAAAACGCGATTTTGAACGAAAGGTCGAAAATTTTCAAACGAATTATGCAAACAAATTTTTGTTTTCGTTCAATTTTTCGTTGCCTGAACGAAATTTTCGCGAAAGAGATTAAACGAAAAATTGGACAATACAATGATGGCAATGCCGATTCCCATGACGGTAATATGCAAAGTTTTGGTAGATCAAGTGTGAATTATATATCAATGTTTATAATTTTAAAACCTGATTATTTTTTATTGTCTTCTAAGGTGCACTTCTATTGCAGGAAAACGCAAATAGGAGTTATTAGAATTAACACGTTTAAACCTACTTGAACACTGACAGTCCTTTTATAAATAATGAAAAAATGCCAGAGAACGTGAATAGCTCCATAGACTGAATGCGAACCATTGTAGAGTCAAATATTTTGTCCAAGCTTTTATTTGAAAATATTCTCAAATATAAAATATTTGTTGCAGAATCTGAAATTATAGAAAACGTTGAGAAAATCTTATTTATTTAACTTTCCGACATGTTGTATTTATTTTCCTTCAACATTTGCAACATTCGAGTTTTCCAACATTTGTTGCATAATTACAGAACTTTCAATACATACTGTCAAGGTAATAATGCAAGGAAAGTAAATTGCATTTGTGTATACTCTGCGTACATATTGTAATGAGTTCTCTCTGAGCGGAATTTGTAAACAAGAATATATGCAACAGAGTTCATTTTGTATCCGAGGAGGTTATAACCATTAGATTTTGATAATTTTGATAATTCACATAATTGTTTCCTATGACTAGAATATTTCATTGATTTTTTTATGTGAAAGATGGATCCCATGTCAGGCTTCGACATCAGTCTTGTGTTTACATTACCGCCCAGAGACAGTACACTGCAGTACAAAAGATGCGTTCACCTCTGAAAAAAATTTCCTTGCATTATAACCTTGCATACAGTTAAGTACTGTAGTTGATTACGAGTGTTTACGAAAAATAATAAGAGTGATGGACTAATCATAGGGTTTCAATCAATTAATGCTACTTTTATTGCAGCATAAAAACCCAACATGTCCTAGGAGTCCCAACAACATTGTGATAATAAGTGATTAAAGGAACTGTATGTGTATTTTCAAGTAACCCTCCATTGACTGTTCAGTGAGTAGAGAGATCTTTCTGTTTAAACATATCGAACCCTGCTTAAATTCCTCTGAAACGTGACTGTTTATGCTGTGTACAGTCTGAACTCAAACAGCTGATCTGTTACTTGCGCAACTCAAAAGTAGATCGACTGTTTTTCGTTAACCAAGTTTTAAACATCAAAAGTAACGTCTTATTTTTTGTCACTTTTAGAAAGTGACTATTAATATTACTTGAAAATGTAACAGCCCGATAACAAAGTATTAAGCAATTACAAACTTATCAGCAGTTTAATTGTAATAAATCTGACCCTTAATCAGTCAACGGTGTTCAGAATATTGGTGTGAATCGGGGACGGTCACATTAAATTAAGTTTACAGTCCCTTTATAACGAAAGTAGTGCTGTAATACCTAATTTCAATGGTCATAATGCAGTTACGGCTTCTATAGTTTATACTATGTAAACGGTAAAAGGCTGCAAAATGTCTGTAACACAAACCATTTCTGCAATATAAACTGTGAAGAGGAACCAGTAGATATTCAATCAAAACATAAACAAATAAATTCTTAACTCTAGCCGCCACGAAACAGATTACAGTTTTCTTAGTATAGTGATCACCATTGCAAATCAAAAAGTCCTTAAAAACAAAAATATTAGATTACCTTTCCATGCTTATTGAAACATCCTGTACATGTAAGAGAAAGATATCTGAAAGTTTAACAGAAACATCAAATAGATTTAAAGTTGCAATCGATTCAAAGTTTGACAATTATCTTCTTGCTACTTTCATTTTTCGCTAGCACTCTCTTGAATTCATACATTTTTAATAATTTTTCGTGTATTTATAACTTTTAACTTAATAACATTTTTTTACGATGATGATATCAGAACGGCCCATTCACGGATCCTAGAGCAAAATTATCAATTACAAGCTGGAGTACTCGATGTTGCCCAGGTTTTTATTAATTCTCATTGTCACTCCCACCCGCCTTTGGTATTAAATCATGTTTATGCGCGAAAAGAGGTTTATTTTATAGATAATGTTTACAGTATGCACTACCCACAGCATGTATAAGAAATCCAACTTTTAGAAATTGACTTTTTTCAGTAAAAAAAAAAATGCATCAGGGTCAGAATTTAATGAATAGAGAGTCGCTATCTACCGCCGGTTCAGAACATGAATAAACGAACCAAATCTTATGAACCTTCTTAATCGGTGATATAAGATTTAAATCATTGATTCAAAGATGATGAAACAGTTGATTAAAATTAAGATTTTGTACAAAACTGGGGAATGAACGTTGACTGTGTTTTTTCTTCTATTTATTAAGCAATGTCTCTAAAATTTTTAAAATTTTAGTTATTACTGCTGAAAAATCTTCAAGGACATTCAGTTGCTTTCACTTTTCAGGTTCTCATTATTATTAAAAAAAAGATTATTTTTTAACAAATTAATTCAAGCTTCAAAGTTCGGTCGGAAGTTTAGCGATCAAGCTCAAATTCAATTTGGTCCCTGGTGAATCAGGTCGCCAAGATAAAAGAAATATTAAATGAGAGTGAAGATAATGAAAACGGTGGAATGAACGTCAATTGTGTACTTCCTTAAACTTAGTTATTACGACTAAAAAAACTTTTGGTGTCCTATTTTAGAAAAATTAATTGGTTTAAAGTCAGAATATAAAATATAAAAAAGAAAAATTAACGATTAAAATTCCACTGTTTTCAGGTTCTTTTAAAAATAAAAAATAAAAATATAAAAACCTAGTCAAGGTATTAGAGGATCAGTTTCTCCTCCTCCTAGTCCTGAGAACCCAGAGGGTCGGGCAAAGGATCCCCCATGCCTAAACAATTCAAAATTGGTTTAATAATCTAAAATCTGAAAATAAAGAATATGTTTTTGAATTTGTCGAAAATAATCTGAGAATTATAGTGACTGACAACGTAATGTCAAGGGTTCCCTCATCCTTCTGTTTTAATCAGAAAAGAGACAAATGCTGTCAATTCCGTTCTTGTACTGCTGCACTATTACAGAGAAACTGTAAATAAAATAGAAAACCATCACATCTGCCCGGGCATACCAAAGAACGTAGCGTCCACACAAGTTCAGAAAGTTGCAATATTCGACTCGGATCCTAAAAAAACAATTTAATTCCAAAAAAATCATTCAGACGCATTCGTTTACAGTTGATACTTGTAAAATTTGCGTAATTTTCGCGCAAATAATTTTTTTGCGAATTTTTGCGCATATTCTGCGCATGAAGCGCTATAAGTTTTGCGCGCTTTTGCGGATTTTTTTTTTGGACAATACTGAAACTTAGTCATCAATCTTTATACAGGCTCGACGTTGTCGCAACGCCTTGGCCTTTGGATTTACCCCGCCAACTCACTGATATTTTTTTGCAGGCTTAGACATATACATTTTATTTTATTTTCAGGTTGCAAATAGAGTTTGGGCAAGTAATCATTTCCTTTATAAGAATTACAATTATATGCAAAAAATTATTTTATTTTTTTAAGAAAACGTTTTCAACGGATTTCGAAAATTGTGAGTGGTGTGCGGCATTCTTAGATAGTTGCGCAAGCGACAAGAGAAACAAACAAATTAATTAGAAAATCTTATAAAATATAAACTATATACAAATGTGGCGAAAGATAATCGATGACTATAGGTTGTAATATCTGAATGATTTGTTTGAAATTGAATTGATTTTTTTACGGTCTATGGTGTATGTTGCAATTTTCTCAATTTGTATGGCTGCTAAGTTATTCGGTATGAGACGTCTTTAACAATTTTCTCCTTATAGACGGACAGATAGAAGTTAGATTAGTAGCGATAAAAAGCGCTTTTTTATCGCACTAAGCCTATACCCCCTTTCATTTTTTGGGAACACTCCCTTTAATAAATAGAAATGGCAAAAAACGTAAAAGAAAAAGCGGGATTTTTGTTCATTTTCAAACGATTTTAACCCAAGATATTCAATCATTTTTTGAGTTACGAACAAAAATACTTTGTATCTGCCATCTGTTTTTATTTTTTAGTATTAATCTTTAAATGGTATTTCTAAGAGCATTTGTACAACAAGTTGGAATGCGGAATTATTGTTTATGTATTTATATAAAGTGTTACAGAGGCAAAACTAAATAAATACATGATTATTTGTTTAGGCTGCAACAAATTATAATTAGTTCTCTTCCTAAATCTTTTACCCAAGGTAATTAGGACAACTCTAAAAGGCTTATTTAAATTTTTTGTGCAATTGAGCATGTCTTAAAATTTGACTAGTAGTGTGCGATTTTTCTTACTTAAAAGTTATGCTACATATTTCAAACTTTTCATTTAATATAAATTACATAGTTAGAAAAAAATTATTCGAAAGAAAAATGCAATTTTTATTTCTAAAACTGAAATAAAAATTCTGTAAAATGTGAATAAATGCACAGTATCGAATTCGAAATGAAAACAGATTTAATGTTTCCCGTCCCACATCTTTGCATTATTAAGAAGGAATCGGATTCTTTTGTGGGAAAAAAAGTCTGGATACATTAAATATGTATGAAGGAGTTTTTACTTTTCATATTCTTAAATACGTATTAGATATTAAAGGGTGTTTGCAAATTTTTTCGGTTAAAAATCTTTTGCTCAAATATATTTTACTTTAAAGTTAATTTTACTATAATATGACTCCTACATAATATTTTTATTATTGTCTTTGGTATTAAACAACTTAACAGATTATGAAAGAAGACATTTGACAATTTACCAACTGTCATGTTTCGTGGGACACATGTATTTAGATATTTCCAAATCTGAAAACGAAGATGAGTTCATGATTCTATCGTCAATCGTTAAAATCATAACTGGTTATAACCAAGGTTAAAATGCAAGGAAAGGTAATTGCATTTGCGTATACTCTGCGTACATATTGAAACCAGTTCTCTATGGCCGGAATTTTTAAGCAAGAATAGATGCATCAGTGATCGTTCAGTATCCGAGGAGGTTTTAAATCATTAAATTTTGATAATTTTGATAATTCACATAATAGTTTTCTATGACCAGAACATATCATCGTTTTTTTTGTGAAAGATGGATCCCAGGTTTAAAAAATTTTGAAAATCTAAATTTGTATGCAGAACTGAATTTGTCATAGATAAAGATACATTGCGCATAAGACGACATTTTTCATCTTGAAAGATATAAATGTACAGAGATGTTTTAAAGATATTCCTATTATATATAGATTAACTAGGTCGGTTGTGAACATTGGCTGTTCTTATCTCATTGAGTACTTGTGGTGTACATGAGTTCTGTAGAGAGAAATTTAAGTTAGTTTAGTCCTTCTCATGTCTATCTTTGTTTATTTATTTATCTATGGAATTTGTTGGGTCAAGGGCTTTTTAAAAATGTCTAATTTAAAAATAGCCATGGGGAACCAGTCATGAATCCAGACGTCAGGGTAAATAGGGTTAAAGGGTAACTTCTTGAATCAGGTATTTAATGTACAGTCTCTTTAACATGACTCACCTAGCTACAGAGGAAGCAACATAGGAACTAATCAAAGATTCAGAATATTTTCTAAGACGTCCTCCCGTGTTTACTTTTTCAGATGCTCCATAGTGAGCATGAGGCTGCATATCTGGAACCTTAAATATTATCTTCTCATTTTCATTTCTGTTTTTAAGATCAAGATTTAGCAATGCATCATCTGTTTCTCTGTCCTAACTTATCTGTTTCTATATCCTACATCATATGTTTCTATATCCTATCTTATCTGTTTCTATATCCTACATCATCTGTTTCTATATCCTAACTTATCTGTTTCTATATCCTTGTTACGCGAGCCATGCTGCGTGTATAAAGTCTATGTGGTGCCCCTGTGAACTCCTGAGTTCTCCCTGCGGATCTGTACAGAACGTATTGTAAAAAACTAGTTTTAGAAGCTGTTTCCAGACCGACTACGCATGCGCAAGTTTCTCACGTGGAAGCGGACAGTTTCTACCGTAGTATATATTTGTTTGTCTTGCAAGTTCGTTTATTATTAAGTTTGTGCCAATAATTCTAGGATCACTGCGGTAATTATTCTTTATATATATATGAATATCATTTATTTATGTTCGGTTATGGTTTGATATCTTGTAAATGTAATGTATTGGTTCCATTCCACAGTTTTTTAATGCCTGAGTTGATTTATTTGTTGTATTGTATGATTTTATCACTCGATGCTTTTTCTGTGGGTTTATTAAAAATTATTTAGATTGAAGTCTCGGAGAAATAAACGTTCGGAACCATATTATTATCCTTTATTATGGAGAGCAGTCAGAAGAGGAAGGCTTACAATCCTATCTTGAGAAATACCACACGGTACTTATAAAGATTTCATTAGGTCTTTAGGAAAATCGCTAAGTAGCGAAACATTCAATCACAACCTTGTAGGGTACCGATTAACTAATTGAGATTGAGCAAAATTTCTCGTTGCCGCTATATTGCCTAAATTGGAAAATATACGGACTGACGTAGGAATAAGCTTACAAGGAAGCTTTATTAAACTGAGATCCTTTAGTAATCCTAACTCTTATCATTTATTAGATCTGTATCTAGTAAATTGAGGTGGGATGTTTAGTTGAGTTTATAAACTGGATTTGTTTCTCGTTGTCAGTATATTGGCCAAATTGGAAAAATATAGTGAAGGACCGAGTGAACAAAGTCTAAGTTATGAAATTGAATGTGAATGGAATGTTCGTGATTGGATGATTGGATGAAAGCAGTTTACCTGAGATTTACAATCCACCGTCAGTATCTTCTGGATCAATATCTTGAAGGGACGAACACTGGATAAGTCAAAAAGTTTAGTTTATTGAGCTATTCCCTCACCGTTAGTATGTTTGCCAGATAGGAGAAATATATTGAGTGAGTGAGGAGAATAACTCTGACTTGAGATCAATTGATAAACCATGAATGTTGTTGATCATGTTGAGGATAACAATTGATTGAGTCTAATTTATTGAGCTATATCTCATCCTTGATATATTTGCCAGTTCGGAAAAATATGTTAAGTGACTGAGCGGGATAACTCTATTCTTTGAGATTAACTTGATAATCCCTACATATCTTCGTGATTTGATATGATAGGGCGATAAATTGTTGGATTTGGGCTTAATTTAACCTACTTAATCTTCTATAAATGCCAGATTGGAAATTTATTGGGAAAAGTTTTTAAGTGTGGTGAAATTTGTTTGAGCTCATTTCCTAATTTGCCATGCGGGGCGCAGGGAGGAGAAGGTCTACATCAGAGGGGGAGGGGGATAGACTGAGCAGTACCTTAAATTTACCTGAAGCCGCAAGATTTAACCAATTTGAGAATATTGATTCCAATAGATATGCGTCTACTCCTCAGATTAATGTTACAGGGTTTATTGATGATAACCTTGAAAGCAGCAGGGGGACGCGGTTTGAATCAAGGGTCTGCACTAGGTCGAGGACTGTTTCAAACGCCATTTATGTAAAACTGAGAGATGATTTGTCCCAACTTAGAGATGAGATATTTAAGTGGGGGGAATTGGCATGCTCTGTTCCACAGATGATGAATGTTATTGAGGCTAATCATAGGACATTTTTGGGGAATATTGAGCTGAAAATCTCAGAAGTTTTAGTAACTAAAGGGGATTTAGTGTTGGTGGGAGAACTGGGGAATCTCAAGGATAGATTGAGTGGAATCCGGAAGAGAGCCCGGCAGATATCCAGGGATTACTCAGGAGTACACCCCCAGCAGGATGAACGTGTACCAGTTCAGGAGTCTGGTGGTGAAAGAAATCAGGAGATAATGATGAGAAGTTGTGATCTGGATTACGTGTTCCATAACGAGGAACCAATAGAGAGATCAGCACCGTACAGTGTTATGTCTGCACCTATTTACAGGGGAGGAGAAGCTCTGGGTGAATCCAGGAGTAGTGGAGCAGTGGTAGGATCGAGACCTGTAGCATCAGGACTCGGATCTACTAGGCCAAATACACCGCAGGGTTTACAGTCATGCAACTCTACAAATTGGAGTGAGGGATCTACAAATCGTGTTCAACCAGGAATCGTTCTCTCCAACCCAAGGATAGATGTTGATTTGCAACCTGATGGTGTCCATGCTAGAGGTACAGGAATGGGTGGTTTAGAGTTTGTCCAATCAGACTCTGCCCTGCCTAGCCTAACCACTCCCAGAGTTTTGCAACCTGAAGGAGTAACCATCCGGAGAGCGTTAGATCTGGACCTGAACGGGTCTCTAGAAGAAGTAATATCAAGATTGTCTGCAGAAGGGTTGCATGTTGATAACCAGAAGGATCAATGGGTAAGATTGATGAAGCAACGCCAGAGTATTGTTGAGGAGAAGGTTAACAACCTTGTCAGTGGGATGAGGAAGTTATCTACAACAGTTCATGGAGCGGAAGCTATGTATTTGGAGTTACAAGACAAGATTGGGATCCTGGAGAACAGTAATTCCAAGATTTGGGAGAGACTGGATCTGGAGGATCAGAGGTTTGTCAGGCTAGAGGCTAGTATACACAAATTGGATACTAAGTTGGACGAGAAGGTGGAGATGATCCAGGATTGGTTTGTACATATTTCTGCTCAAGTGCATACGGATGTTCCTGCGGAGCTTGTTAATTCCATCCAAGAAGTGATTGCTGATAGTTCTCCGGGTCTAGCTGTGAACAGGATGAGAGAGGAGCTTGATGAGATCAGAGATTCGTTGGATTCCAGCAGGCATGTGACAGAGGGGTTGAGAGGATTAGTAGTGGATTTATCTGATCAGATAGTGAATAATTCTATGCAAAACACGCTGTGTGAACCACGAGTGCAGGAGAAGGACTCCAGATCCTTTGAGTCCCATACCAGAGAGAGAGATCTTGTGAGGAAGAGTATTGAGTGAGCTAGGAAACAACTCCAGCCGATTGTAGTTGCAGATCTATGGATGAGCCCTGTGGATATATCCCTGGTGAAGAAGTACAAAACTGTTGACGTTCCAGCTGTACATTCGGCAGTAGGGAACATACAGAAGTCCTTGCAGAAGTATGTGAAATTTCCTGGAGTAAGTTATGAGTATTGTGATGAGGTTAATGAGTTTCTGGATTATGCAGAGAACTGGTGTTTGAAGGTAGAGGAGATGTATAATATAGCAGAAGTGCACAGTATCAATACTTCCAAGGGTGACACAGCGGATGTCGGGATCTTCTCAGATAATGCAACGATGACAATTTATGAGTTTCTGGAAGCTGCTGAAATAGCGTATCTGGGTTGGGGGAACTCAACGCAGAAGGCCAACTGGATGTACAACAAGCATTTATCGGAGGAGATAAGGAACAAGTTGATAAATATGTCGGACTCCTATCCTGAGATGAAGAGATGGTTAATTGCAAACTACGGTGGTGTATCGAGAATTATCAGTGATATTGTGAATGATCTTAGTAGAAGAGTGAAGCCTAACCCAAACAATAATACTCAAAGATTTTCCTTTTATGCTGGTATATCTGGTGCATTACAGAGGATGGAGAGATTATCCAAGGTCGGAGAAATCAACAAACAAGAGCTAGAGAACTGTGTGTACTCTCGAGCAATCCTGAGCAGTCTTTCCCTGGTTTTACCTCATGATGCATATGCTGATTGGATTACAGAGATGACCAGGGCTGGATTGGATTACAAGAACCCTGTAGGAGAGGATGCGTATAGATTTTTCAAGAACCTGTGTATCATAGAGAGGAATAAGAGTGAAGGTTCGAGAGAGTCAGAGCGTACAAATGGAACCAGATCTCCCAGAAGGCCAAGATCACCCAGGTCTCCTAAGATCAAGACGAAGTCAGTCCACAAGGTCAGTGAGCTGGAGGATGGAAAGTCTGAGGATGAGATGAAATTCAATCCTACTAAATGGTACCAGGCCGACTTAAAGTTCCCATGCCCACTATCCAATCATCAACATGAGATGAGTACGTGTGCAGAATTTTTTTCACTGAGCCCAGGGGACAGATGGAACAAGATGGAGAAGGGAAGGATTTGCTACTCATGTATGGCTCCTAAAGATGTCTGTGTAAACAGGAGATGCAGTTTTGAAGCGAAGATTCCTGAATCTTTAAAATGCCAAGGATGTGCAGTTTGGGCTCAGCCTAAAAATCTTGCTCCGTTATCTGTATTTTTCTGACGGAAAAAGGAGCATGCAACATTGAGAGCTCCATTTAAAGAGATGAAAAGGGACCTGGAGCAGTACTTAGGGAAGCTTGGTACGATGATCGTGGATGCATCAATCAAGTTCGCGGTCAACTATACCTTCCAAGTGTTTTCTATGGGACCTGGAGCTAATGCACTAGGATGGGATCATAAGAAGTATGAAGATATACCTGCCCCATCGATAGATTCGGAGACGGGACGGATGGATACTATATCTCCAGAGAAAATTATTCATGAAGTACCTGAACATTCCTGCTATTTAATGCAAACCATCAAGATTAGGAGTTCGGAGGCTCTGGTGTTTTTTGACAGGGGAGCAAACATCCACATTATAGATGGGTCGCTGGCAGAGAAGGAAGGTTTACAGAAGGTTTCAAGTAATCCCACCAATCTCACTGTGGTAGGAGGGAGCAAGGTTAGATCAAACCATGGTACGTTTATATTCATCTTAGGACCTGGAGAAAGAGGAGAGTATCATGAAGTAGTCTGTGTAGGCATGGATGACGTCACCGGAGGGTTTGGAACCTATGATCTAACGGAGATTTGCCAAGAGTATCTGGATCAGGCCAAGGACGAGGAGAAGGATTTAGCTTCTCAGAGTCTAAAGTTCATCTACTACTGGGAATAAAGAACACTAACCTGGATCCTGTGCTGATAAAGGTAATACCATCTGGAGTAGCTGTATACCTAAGTCCGTTCAAAGACGTCTACGGTTCAAGATTAATTTTTGCAGGACCACATAGATCCTTCACCAGAGGAAATGATGAGAAGTACTCGGAGATGTCAAATGCTGTATTTCTGATAAGAGAGAGGATACTTGAGGATATGAATGAGGAAGTAGAGCAGCGTTGTTATGCCATAACAACAAATGAGAAATTGGGTCTGACAGTTAATCCTCATCCTATAAATGAGGAAGATATCGTTGATTGTAGCGGAGAAGTGGAAGACGACTTTGAATCCAGTCTAGATGATCACCAGAGGTTGAACTCTATACTTGAACATCAAGGAAAGGTGTGTAGGGTGCATATGGAGCAGGAAACCTGGAAGTCTTTTCAGCAGNAGCAGGAAACCAGGAAGTCCTTTCAGCAGATCATCAAGGAGCAGATAAAACTAGGGAGTGTAAGTGGACCTGCGGGGGAGTGTAGTTCTCCAGTACGTGAGTCCAATACAGCCCTGGGTGAGGATGGAGTAGATCAAGATGTGCAACCAGGGAGTGTGGTTGTAAACACGGTGGAGTGTAGTTCTCCAGATCGTGTTCTGAGCACAGCCCTGGACAAGAGCATCTCTGAGGAAAATTACGGAGAATTTAAGGCAAAGGTTCCAATGGCAAAGTTTAGGAATGCAATGGATGATGAAGACTCTGAAGAAGGTGGAGGTTTTAGATGTGCAGAATGTTCAAAATGTCTAAACTGCAAAACCTCTAGTAAGCGTACTGCAATTTCTCTCAGAGAAGCGAGAGAGCAGCAACTTATTGAGGAGAGTGTCAAGATTGATGTGATCAACAGGAGAGTTACAGTAAATTATCCGTTCCTGAAGAATCCGGTTGAATTCCTGACAGCAGTCCACAGCAACCTGTGTAACTACAGTTGAGTGTTGAAAGTCTACAAAACTCAGTGTAAGAAATCAGAGATTGTCAAGGATGGAATGAGGAACGTACACAAGGATCTGGTGGAGAAAGGATTTATGGTCAAACTGGATAAGAAGACATCGGATAATGTTCAACAAGAATGCTTCCCAGACTCGTTTTGGAAAGAATTCTCTGCAAATACGGCACATGTACAGGAAGAACTGCAGGATGTAGATGAACCACCTCTTGGTTTTGCAGCCCTGGCGGCCAGGGCGGGGAGGGGTATAGCAGATTTACTTGTAGGTCCTGTATTTCATGGTTGGATGAAATCTCTAAGGATAACGGGGTATATGCAAGGATGAAAACTAGCTATTCCCACAGTAAACATTTGATTCAAGACGAAAAGTGCAGGATTTGTGTGCTGGAAGACCATAGATGGGATCCTAGGAATGAGACTGAGAAAGCAGAGCAATATTTCTTCTCCTGGGAATCTGAGAGGGTGAAGAGGACATTGAAACATACAGAGATGCAGAGATTCATAATAGATGAAGGAAGAGTGTATGATGAAGGAAGGCTCTCTCCTGAGTACCAGATCAGGGATCAAGATTTGGATCAAGTGGGATTCTTGGACAAGCATGTTATAGTGGGAAGGATTCCTGTGGTGCTCTCGGATTCTCCAGTATTGCATTCTTATCTGATGTATGTTCACATGAAAACCAGTGTTCATGCTTCTCTGGAAACCACAGTCAAGGAGATACACAGGAAGATGAGAGTGGTGAAAGGCTTGAGATGGCTGGTCAAGAGAGTAATTGCAGACTGTGTAAAGTGCAGATTGATAGAGAAGAAAACCCTGGAACTGAGGCTAGCTAGTCATCCTGAAGCAAGAACAGTCCTAGCTCCATGTTTTCACTCTTGTATGATGGATATTTGCTACAGATTTAAAGGTCAAACTTACAAAAGGTCCAGAGCGGTTATCAAGATCTATGCGTTAGTAATAGTATGTCTGTTGACTGGAGCTACTAACATAATGGCTTTGGAAGGGATTGAAACTTAAGATGTATGTGCAGCTCTGGAACGACATTCAAATCGGTATGGATTGCCTGGTTTTGTATATGTGGACAATGGAACCCAGCTCAAGGCCCTGCAGTACGCGAAGTTCTCCGTGAGGGATCTGGATGCGATGGTCCAAGACAACCTAGGGATGAAGATCATTGTTTCCAATGCTAAGGCACACTCAGAGAGGGGAAGAGTTGAGAGAAGGATCAGGGTTCTCCGAGAAACCATGGAGAGGATGGGAGTGAATAGTTCTTATCCCATGACCTGTTTACAGTGGGATACATTATTCTCTAGGATATCCAACTCAATTGATAACCTCCCCTTACCTTTAGGAAACAGTTCAAATGAAACTGCTCTGGGTTATGAGATTATTACCCCCTATAGATTGAAATTAGGACGGAGTAATTACAGGTCTTTGGAGGGAAGTGGGATTGATTTGGAAATAAGCTCAAATTTTACAAAAATCCTTGAAAGAAACCGGACCATTTACCAACAATGGTATCAGGGTTTTATGGATAATACTCATTTTTTGAGTTTGAGGCCTGATAAATGGTTGAAGTCTGGTCGAACCCCAGTGATTAATGATATTGTGTGCTTTGTGTTTAATGATTCTAGCTGCTCCAAGGAGTCTGTATATTGGGAACTTGGGAGGGTAACGGGGGTTAGTGGTTCTAAAGTTACTCTCAAGTGTTCGCTAAAGGCCAAGGGAAATGAGAAAACAGTGGTAAAAAGTGTGAGGGACATCAGTATAGTTTATGCAGTAGGAGAATTTTTAAGCAATACCTCAGATCATTTAATGATTGAGCAAAAGGTCACCAAAACTCAAAGCAATAGCTCCAGGTGCAAAATTATACTGATGTCCAAGGTTTGCTGCATGAAGGGGGGAGCTAGTATCTTAATAAACAGAGCACATTTAATTTTAATCACTGGTATGATGGATGATATTTGGATAGAAGTTATCAAAATGATGAAAATGTATTTATCTAGACTGCTGACGAAGGAGGATTTCCGGAGGGCTGTGAAGGAGAGATGGTTAGCAGAGAGGAGCGTAGAATCCGAGGAGAGGATGAGGATGTTAATCCCTGCTCAGTTTCCCCAGGTTTGGGGAGAGACCAGGCTCTCAGCAGATTGGGAATACGAGGAGCGAACCAAGTGGAAAGGGGAGGTTCCTGCTCTACCCGCTCCCAAAGTGAGGTCAGGAGTGAAGCGGAAGAAGAATCCTAGGCCGGGGAAGCTGAAGAGGTCGAGGATGAGGAGCTCAAGGGAGAGTGTGGCTGAGTCTAATGTTGAGGAGCCGGTTGGCCTCTCTTCGTCCCAGCCTTCTCCTGGTTCATCCAGAGATAGGAGTGGGTTCGGAGAGAGTGTCTCCGGGCCTCAGCAGGAGGATGGCTGTGAGGAGGTGGTGATGCTGGATGAGGAGGATGATGTGTTCCTGGAGGCTGAGGAGGGGAGGACAGAAGAGGTTGCTTCTCCTAAGAGGATGAGCGCAGCTTTGAGGTTCTCCAGGAGAGTTGTGGAGCAAACTCCTACCTAATATGAGATGATTGAAGGATCGGCTAGGGTTTCGTTCCCTGAGGAGATGGATCTATAGTTGGATGTTCCCTGGGAGGACAGGATGTTTTAAGAAGTGAAGGATTACGTGAATTCAAACTCTAAAAGTTTTCCAGTGATTGTATTTCAGGTCTAGTTGAGTTGTCAGGAAGTTCAAGTCGCGGGGTGCAGATGGAGCTTTTTTCGTTTGCTCTTGGTTGGGCGAGTGTTACGCGAGCCATGCTGCGTGTATAAAGTCTATGTGGTGCCCCTGTGAATTCCTGAGTTCTCCCTGCGGATCTGTACAGAACGTATTGTAAAAAACTAGTTTTAGAAGCTGTCTCCAGACCGACTACGCAGGCGCAAGTTTCTCGCGTGGAAGCGGGCAGTTTCTACCGTAGTATATATTTGTTTGTCTTGCAAGTTCGTCTATTATTAAATTTCGTACTTATATAGATTTCATTAGGTCTTTAGGAAAATCGCTAAGTAGCAAAACAAAAAGTTTACTAACAGTGGAAGATCCTCCTCGGTTTGAAAATATTACTGAGCTGGGAACTTTATTAATTCCATATATAACCGTACTCCTCCCTGGTTGATAGTTCCTGGGTTTAGTTCCTGGGTCTGCTCGAATCTTGTTGAAATTTAAAGTTTAAAGTTCTCTAAGTTCTATGCGCCGTAAGTTGTTCACTGCAGTAATTGTCGTCTACTTTTTATTTTTATTATAATTTCTACCAGGCTTTAAAACAACAGAAACACTTAACATTTCAGCCATAGAATAATAACAATACAGATAAAACACTATGTGTCGTCTTTTTAAGATTTAAGGGTTTTTCGATCACAATAACTCCGATTGCGTATTTTTTTTTTTGTTAAATTACGAAAATATTGATTGACCTTTAGCATGCTATTAAGGCGAATGTCACTTCTAATGTTACAAAGGCAAGTTATGATCAAGGTGAGTTGT
Source organism: Eurytemora carolleeae (assembly GCF_000591075.1). Classification (NCBI taxonomy): domain Eukaryota; kingdom Metazoa; phylum Arthropoda; class Copepoda; order Calanoida; family Temoridae; genus Eurytemora; species Eurytemora carolleeae. The sequence continues at coordinate 74,316 of NW_019396062.1, read as the reverse complement.
TAGTAAGGCGAGTTGTTATCAAGATGAGTTATTTGTAAGGCGAGTTGTTAACAAGGTAAGATGTTATCAAGGCGAGTTGTTATCAATGTGAGTTGTTATCAAGATGAATTGTTAGCAATGTGAGTTGTTATCAAGATGAGTTGTTAGCAATGTGAGTTGTTATCAAGGTGAGTTGCTATCAAGGTGAGTTGTTAGTCAGGCGAGTTGTTAAGTTATCAAGATGAGTTGTGAGTAAAGCGAGTTGTTGTCAAGGCGAGTTATTATCAAGGTGATTTGTTAGTAAGGCGAGTTGTTATCAAGGTGAGTTGCTATCAATGTGAGTTGTTACCAAGGTAAGTTATTATCAAGGTGAGTTGTTATCAAGGCGAGTTGTTAGTAAGGCGAGTTTATAAAGACCAGTTGATCAAGGCGAGTTGTTATTCGACAAGTTTAAATAATGGGATTTGTTATGAGTTTGAGTTTGTGCAAGGCGAAATGTTACTGAGCAGTTATATAGTGTTATAACGAATAATCGAATATCCATAGTTCACTGAGACAAATAAAGACACATCTTTATAAATCAGATATTTCTAGGATAAAAAGATATATTTTCAGGAATAAGAAATATTATTCTTATCCTTATCAATCTTACTTGGTATGCGGTTTATCATGCCTAATAGAACCCCCTGCATTTGGTTTATCATGTTTAGTGGAACCCCCTACATTTAGTTTATCATGTTTAGTGGAACCCCTGCATGTGGTTTTTCATGTTTAGTGAAACCCCCTGCATTTTGTTTATCATGTTTAGTGGAACCCCCTACAATTGGTTTATCATGTTTAGTGTAACCGCTGCATGTGGTTTATCATGTTTAGTGGAACCCCCTGCAATTGGTTTATCATGTTTAGTGGAACCCCCTGTATTTGGTTTATCATGTTTAGTGGAACCCCCTGCATTTGGTCTATCATGTTTAGTGGAACCCCCTGCATTTGGTCTATCATGTTTAGTGGAACCCCTTGCATTTGGTCTATCATGTTTAGTGGAACCCCCTGCATTTGGTCTATCATGTTTAGTGAAACCCTTGCATGTGGTTTATCATGTTTATTGGAACCCCTGCATCTGGTCTATCCTGTTTAGTGGAACCTACTTCATTTGGTTTATCTGCACACACAATAGTATTTATTACAAAGAAAATAGATGCTCGAAGAAAACAAACAAACTGAACAAACACATATTTATAAAACCTACGGTATAAAACACATATTTATAAAACCTACGGTATAAAACACATATTTATAAAACCTACGGTATAAAACACATATTTAAAAAACCTACGGTATAAAACATATATTTATAAAACCTACGGTATAAAACATATATTTATAAAACCTACGGTATAAAACATATATTTATAAAACCTACGGTATAAAACTTTCACGGTACAAAGTGCTATCATATTCATAACAGGTCGGAAAACCCCTGAAGATTATACTTTTTGCAAACTTAATTCCTGAGTAAAGAAATCGAAATTTGAAGGGTGCACAACATACATAAAAACTGTTTATTACAGGGTATATATGAAAGTAAAAACATTAAAATTAAAAAAACTTTATATTTAAAATCGAGAGTGTCAAAAATGATATTTTTAGAGCAAAACAATTTTTTTTTTGGGGGGGGGCAAATAGTTCACTATGATAATCTTAATGAGTCAAATTCTTTTAACATAACAAGCAAAACCAAAGAATAAGGCCGGCTCCATTCGATACAAAGAAAAAAGTGTGAAGGTCAAAGTTATTCTGCAGTATTTACGCAATTTTGTGGCTTGGTATTTATTTGGCGCACAAGCTTAAAAGTTTGACTATTTATTTGGATACATTTTAGAAATTCAAAACATTTTTGTTCTTTGCGATGTTGAGTCAATTTGTTCACACGTTTTCATCCGAGGCGAGAAACAAACAAAAATGGAGGACAACATCAATATGTATTTACGGTTAAGATCTAGAGTGTTTATACTGTGATCTTGCCAGGCTACATGTGATGCATAAACCGTGCTGGGTTGACGTACTTAACCCTGGGTATTCCAGACTGGACTTAATGCATAAACAGTGAATGTCGTGTGAAGGGGGTATCCTCAAAATTTGGGGTCACTGTGACAATTGCCCCCCCCCCCACCACACACACTTGGAACCTCTAAATAAGCATGGTATATAGAAAATAAATACAAAATATATTTTTTTACAAATAATCAAATTTAACAACAAAATGTGCGAATTCACGCGAACGCTTTAGTTAAAAAGTTTGCCAAAAAAAGTTTTTAAAAAAATTGATAAAATTGCAAATGGCTAAAACAGGCCTTTCTATTGTCTGCATAAAGTTTATTAAACAAATAATATTTTTTGAAAATTTTAAAAAATGTTAATTTATGTCAAATGAGCAAAAAATGAGAGATTACGTGCTTTTTGGCATTCAATTCACAACCAAAGCTTTATACCAAGGCATTTTACAGTGATTTTGACATATGTGTTGAGTCCATTTATTAGTAAAGGTATAGTGTAGACTTAATTCAAATTAATGTGCCCCATCTAAACATTACTTGCCAGGATTGATTAATAACGATTATACGAGAAACAATGATCAAGATATCGTATTATTCATGTTCTTTAGAATATTAAATTCTAACAATTTTTTCATTGTCTCAGCTGTATTAAATCCTTCAATCACATTAATAAAGATTTCAATTGAAAATTCTGAACATCAACAAGTTTTTACATGTGTTGTCCCAAACGAGGTTTTCAGGGGCACCATTGTAAATCAAGCATTCTCCTCTTTAATTTGGGGGCCAATTCAAATTAGATCATCAGTCCCTTTACGTTATTGAATGCATATGTTCTGCAGTTGTATCAACACTTTCCTCGTCAGAACACGTGAAAATGACTTTAAGGCAGTTCATACTAGTTACACCATGCAATGCAATGTCATGTGATTTTTTTTTATAAAAGATGCACAACTTGCACTTGATAGGAAAAGGAACTTCACGAGAATTTCATTCACAAAAATAAAAAAAAAAATAGAAAATATCATTCTTTAATAGATAGTATTTGTATACAATTTAAGATTTTAAAGGATTAAAATAAATCAAAACGCATTAGATAGGTTATTGTTACCACTGTTGCAGTAAAAAATTGATTTATTCCCGTCGTTAAAAAAATAATTAATCAATCGGATGTGTATGTTGAAATTAAAACTAGAGATCTTCAACAAACACTCATATATTAATTCTAAATTATACTTTATGTTTAGTTTGGAAACTTTATTTTGTCAAGAATCAGGTTTCCTACAATGCCACATTTTCGTCGATATCAAATTTAAAGTTGACTGTACTTTGAAAAAAATCCAAATTGTTTTCTCAGAAAAGATTTTTTCTTATTATTAAGATAAAGTGGAACGTGCTGCAAAAAATCTTATTTTCTTAAATTTGTCAGGAATTTAAAACATGTTTTCTAAAAAACATTTAGAAAACATACAGAAAATTAACAACACATGACGAAAAAGCACAAAAAATCTAGTTCTGGAGAAACATGATTAGGGTTTTCATGATTTATTTATTGACTTTTTATCTTTCCCAATAAAAGTAACTTATGAGTCATGGTTTCATGCAGCAAAGACAATGCAGGGAATTAGGTATCATATCTCTTTTTAAATAGATAACGACAAAATCAAATTCCAATCCAATAATTAGTACGGCTGTAAATCTTATTCCAATCCAATAATTGGTAATGTTGTAAATCTTATTACATAGGCTGAAAGCTATTCACTTATGCTCTTGATCGCGACCCATAAAAGTAATATGTTCCTGTCTCGAAAATTGATAAAGAACTGTGTTAAATTTATACGGAAATTCTTATATTTCTTACCGAACGAAAGTAAATCGCATTTAGTAAATTTTTTATAGGCAACCGGATAAATTAGCGTTTCTCAAACTTGTGTGTTAAATCAAAACTATCTGAGCTACGAGGTCACAAAGTCGTAATTTAAACTTTCCTTCTGTCTAGCTTGCTGTGCATTCTGAATTGAACTCTTTAACTCTTCAAAATCAGTTGAAGATAGGTCGATAGTCCTTTTAAATGTTTAAAAATGACCCCCAAATTCAATACTAAATACGCACATGGAACAGTATAACTGAGTTAGATGTATTTTGCTTCTGTTGCTTTTACTCACTTACACAGCATATACAAGGGCTGAGCAAGATCAATTGGTAATTAGGAAGATTTTTTTCATTCTATAAATATTAATATGTACTTTGTTTGTATGTCTATTTGTTTTTTTTTTGTGACCGATAAACGTCAAAAATCCTAAACCGATCGGACCAAAATTTTGTGTGGGACCTCGTATGACCCCAGGGAAGGTTTATGGATACTCAGAATTACAAATATTTGTCTCAAACATTTTTCGATTTTCACAAAAATTTTGAAGATCCGCAAAAAAATTGTAAATCGCAAAATTGTTTACTTTGTTTAATCGAAGAGAAACTGCAAATAGATTGAGCAACAGATACCAGTTGGGTGCGAAACCACCTAAAGCCTAGTTCATTAGATGACCGCGATCTGTTTTGAAGAGTAGATCGGCCGAAAGCGGTCGATTTATAGCCGATTATCCCACCTTTATTTTATAGCTTTATTCCAACTACCAAAAATATTTCAAAATTACAAGAATTTTGTTGGAAATGATGAACAGATTTGAATGGATTTGTATCTATGTAAGCCCCCCCCCCCCTCCATCCCTTTAAAGAGGCCTTTGGTCAAAGTGTAGTGATATAAGATATGCAACGAACTTTGAATGAATTAATCTTAAAATACTAATTTAGTCTTGAAAATTTTATTCTTTCTTTCCTTTGAAGTGAACTTCACCAAAAACTGTAAAAGAAATGTTAAACAGTGTAAAAATTGTCATACTTTATTTGTTTAGTTCTCGGATAGGGTCGGACCGTTAGAATTTTAGTATAGAGCTTCAGCTTTCATGGTCCCTGGCATTTTATTTTTATTTTTGTCGAATCCTTTCTGAAATAAAGTTTATCTTTTTTATTTTTATAATTTTTTGCAGGACTGTAGCCAGCTGTTAAGTTTGAAAGCCAGAAAACTCTGCAGGAAATATAAAGTTAAATATTAAACAATAATTCAGAAATCATCATTAATTATAAGTAATACTTTTTGTTAAGTTGGTTTCCAACGAAATTCGCGCAACTCAAAATTCATAAATGTTGAAACAAAAATTTGTAAAAATTATTTTCAGAAATTGTGCAAGACTTTTTATTAGTTTCTAGAAAATTTGGAAACCATATTTAGAGAACAGATTATAATATCTTTTAATCAAAATCCTCCTTTACGTCAAACGTATAATGTAATATCAAGAAACATTGACGTTGGCACAAAATTGATTTAGTTTTGAAGACAATGAAAAATTGGAAAATATTTACAAACAAGTTTTTAAAGCATTCATGTTTAAACATTTTTAAACTTTACTTTTTTCCAACTTCATCATCTAAAACTAGTTTTTATCTCTTCAATTTTTCAATATATCGAAAGCTTTATGTATGGTTTGATCGGATTTTACGAAAAAAAATGTGCGCTATTAGTTTAGCTTTATTAAAATCATAAAGAGAGAAAGAAGAAAGCGAGTACTGGAAAATTGATAGTTCATCTGAAATCCTGCAAGGTGATAAAAATGAAATTGAATTTCATGAAAAGTATATTTCTCAACAAAAAAATCATTTAATTTGATTCTGAGCCTCTGAAAATATTCTTTGTAAGCTTCTAAAATCAAATATCTACTATCCCTGTAAAATACGGATTTTTTTATCAATTTTAGCTAGGGTTCTAAAAGCTGGGTTTATCAGAATGGTACAGAACAGAACAGAACAGAACAGAACAGAACAGAACAGAACAGAACAGAACAGAACAGAACAGAACAGAACAGAATTGAACTGAACAGAACAGAACAGAACAGAACTGGACAGAACAGAACAGAGCAAAAAATGCACTGAGTATGTTAAACGTAAAGTTAAAAAATTTAGATACTGTTGTGAAAGACGACAGAAATGATTTGATTGATTCTCCCGTTACTCCTAAACCTAGAAAAGGTAATTAGAAAATGAAAAGGAACACAAAGGAATTGAGTCTTTGCCACAGACTCTGATTTTCTAATCACTATATCTTAGGAACCAAATGTTGCAGACCTTAGATATTTCAAACTTTGAATTCCGTTAGATCAAGTAATCTCAGTTTGAAATATCAAAGGTTTACAACATCGAGTTCTAAAGATATTGTGGTTTACATATTTGATTTTGTTCCGAAGACTCAATTCCTTTAGGCTCGTCCGAATCTATTTTCTGGATCCTTTTATTATAAAGCTTTTATTATAAATGGTTGATATAAACTTTTATATTGTAAAATTCTATATGACGTATGTAAAATTCTATATGACGTATGTAAAATTCTATATGACGTATGTAAAATTCGATATGACGTATGTAAAATTCTATATGACGTATGTAAAATTCAATATGGTGGATGTAAAATTCAATATGGTGGATGTAAAAACTAATATGGGGGATGGAAAATTCAGGAAAGGGGATAGAAAAGTCAAGATGGCGAAAATGAAATTTAGTATGATAGATGGAAAAATCAAGATGGAAAATTTAAGATGGCGGATGTAAAATTCAATATGTTGGATGTAAATTCAATATAGCGGATGTAAAATTTAAGATGGCTGATATAAGATTTAAGATGATGAAAGCTACCAATTAAATATGGGGGTTGAATCATTTCATAGAGGTTGGCGATATACATATAGTAGTTATAAAACCTTTTTTTTTTGCATTGGTTCTGATGTTTTTAGGACCCGTTTTGTACACTCCAGTCACCACACCTAGACCAGAGGATGCCTGGACCAGAGATCTACCAGAGTGTAAAGATCTAGAACCAGAAACCAGACAGGTAGGATATATATATAGAACCAGAAACCAGACAGGTAGGATATATAGAACCAGAAACCAGACAGGTAGGATATATAAAACCAGAAACTAGACAGATAGGATATTTAGAACCAGAAACCAGACAGATGTGATATATAGAACAAGAAACCAGACAGATAGGATATATAGAACCAGAAACTAGACAGATAGGATATATAGAACCAGAAACCAGACAGGTAGGATATATAGAACAAGAAACCAGACAGATATGATATATAGAACCAGAAACCAGACAGCTAGGATATAAAGAACCAGAAACTAGACAGGTAGGATAATTAGAACCAGAAACCAGACAGATAGGATATATAGCTAGAACCAGAAACTAGACAGGTAGGATAAATAGAACTAAAAACCAGACAGACAGGATATATAGCTTGAACCAGAAGCTAGGGAGGCAGGATATATAGAACCAGAAACAAGACAGGTAGGATAAATAGAACCTGAAACCAGACAGATAGGATATATAGCTAGAACCAGAAACTAGACAGGTAGGATAAATAGAACTAAAAACCAGACAGACAGGATATATAGCTGGAACCAGACCTAGGGAGGTAGGATATAGAGAACCAGAAGCCAGACAGATAGGATATATAGCTAGAACCAGAAACTAGACAGATAGGAAATACAGAACCAGAAACCACACAAAAAAAAGTATTTAAAGAACCAAAATCCAGACATTTCGGATATTTAGAACCAGAAACCAGACAGGTAGGATATATAGAACCAGAAACCAGACAGTTAGGATATGTAGAACCAGAAACTAGACAGGCATGATGTACAGAACCAGAAACCAGACAGATAGGATATATAGAACCAGAAACCATACAGACAGGATTTATAGAACCAAAAACCAGACAGGTAGGATATATAGAACCAGAATCTAGACAGGTAGGATGTACAGAACCAGAAACCAGACAGGTAGGATATATATATAGAACCAGAAACCTGACAGGTAGGATATATAGAACCAGAAACTAGACAGGTAGGATGTACAGAACCAGAAACCAGACAGGTAGGATATATATAGAACCAGAAACCAGACAGACAGGATTTATAGAACCAAAAACCAGACAGATCGGATATAAAGAACCAGATACCAGACAGGTAGGATATTTAGAACCAGAAACCAGATAGTCAGGCAAATTAAAGAAAAATTACAAATTAATCATGGTATGGTTCAGTTGCTACTTGACTCCAGGATAGTGAGTTAGTATTGTGTACAGCTGCACAGACTATGCAGCCTAAGATAAATCTGTATGAAATCAAAATTGGAGGCCCAACCCCTTCTAAGGGAAACAGAGTTAGAGGTCTTTCTGCATTTCTTCCCCTCTCTCTCGCAAGAAACAATAAAAATAAAAATATAGAAAGCAGAATCCCAAGAGGTTGTGAACCATACACAATGATACCGGTTTTACTCTGTCAGCTGCGAAAAATTGATTGCTGTGGACGAGGCAGGCCCTGTCTTGAAGTAAAAAGTGCAACTTCCCATTTATTTAATTTTCTTCCGTTGCAAAAAATTATCATATTTCAGTCATAAATATTTATTAGAGAGTGCGTTTTATCTGTACGGGTGTTCAACAAAATAGGGGTTTTTATAAGTAAAACAATTATCATGAGATACCCCTAGTTTTAGCATCTCTAAAATTCGAAGTCAAAACCTTATAAATCTAACGTATAGAAATAGCTACGTATAGCAACATGGCGTATTTTCCGGGAGAACATTTTTTTATATTTTTGAGAAATTAAACGTTTTTGTAAAACATTGTAGCTTATCATTATCATTATCATAATTTCTATTCTTTTAAGATACCCTAGACATTAAAGGAGCCAAATAGTTTAAGATTGCTCTCTATTGTGTCTAAGGTCCCTCAGATTTCATTATGTACTGCCAACATAAATGAATGATTATATGGTTATACATAAAATAGCATGTTACTATTTAAAAAATATTTTATAAAAATGCTATCTACAGTTTTAATTTTAGAAAAAAAAAAATTCTTAAAAGTATAAAAAAATTTCTCCAGTAATGCTAATATGATTTCATAAAATTCAGTTTTATTATTTAAATAAAAGGATTTTATGAAAATTATATCTACTTTACACTGATTATTTAATTTCTCAAAAATATAAAAATGTTCTCCCGGAAAATACGCCTTGTTGCTATACGTAGCGGTTTCTATACGTTGGATTTCTATAAGGTTTGACTTCCTAAAATTCGTTCTTCCTTTTTTGTTGATATGTAGTTATTGCAGAATTTCGTTCAGATCAAATCTTTTTGAACTGTCGGTTTCTTACCTTTTCCTGGCACCCTGTATTTGAGAGGTGTGTGTAATGAGTAAAAATAATGAGAAAACCCAGTGTGAAGGAAAATGATGGATTTTCTGAGATCGAAAATATGGTGTAATTATCTCTTGAATATACTTGCACAAAATGTTTTCATATTAATAATAATAAATTTGTAAAAGAAATGGTTAGCGTGAAACCCATTAAATTTTGATCACACAATATTGAAGATATCTGATGTGTGTTTGATGTTGTTCAGAAGCAAATGGTTTTACCAGTTCCTTGAATATCAACTTTTATGTGAAACAGGTTTGTGTAAACTAAACAATTGTTCTTTCATGCGCATTGGACTATCTATAAGCATAGCCAAAACTTTTCTATTCCATAGTTTCATGGGTTTCACTGTTTAAGGTTATGTAGCTCAGATTTAGATTCAATTTTGAACGAAAAAAGAACATATTGTCATTTACAAAAGAAATTATTTCATTTTCAATTTTAAAAGATTTAGTTTTTAAATTAGTATTTGAAATCGGCTTACTTTGTATTTTTAACTCTATCTGGTTTACCCAAAAAAGACTGGGGGTGGATCATGGTGACCCACTCAACTCTTTAAATCCGTATTATAAAAGCTATTTATGGTAAATAATATATTATTGCAAAAAGACTCTGATCCTTGCGAATCTGAAAAGGGAAATAATTTGATATTTTTGCATCTTTGCATGATATAGGATTAAACAATCTGAGTTTGTGGCAAAACTCAGTTTCTTATTGATAATTATGACCCAGGGTAAAAAAGCTCATTTTTGGAATATATTTACAATTAAAAATTAAAGCTTCATGTCGGATTCACAACCGCATTCATTAAACCTTTTTCTGAGGAATATATTGTCGTTTACTTTCTTAAGAAATGTTCAGTTCTGTGTATTTTCTTTTTAGTTTCTCTTAAAATGAAATTTAAAAAGATTAGACAGTTTTTTGGCGATAAAATTATTTTTCTTTAATTCATGGTTGAAGTCAGAGGATTTTTTATTATTTTGGCTGAAAAAGTGCAAAAATAAACTTAAAGTTCTTAAATCCATATAATCGACAAATTGATTTAGGAGGGTGAGAACTGTAAGGTAGTGGTACACATTGAACCAGAAATAAGGTAAAACACTGTAAAGTGACTGTAAGCGTAATTTCAAGTGATCTTCTATTTAAAGAGAGGCATCGCTGTTTAACAATGGTACCCTTTAAACCTTTGACTGATCACTGTGTTTATCTATTAAATGTCATGTAATAAGTCGTTAGATGGAGTGTTGAGCAAGTGAACTGTGTAGACTCAAGACGGATTGCGTAACATATATTACTGAAAAATCCAACGTGGTTTTAAAAACTTCCAATTTGAATATTTAAAATCTGCAATTTCTAGAGAGTAAATATTAATACTTTTTCAATAAAAAACAGCTTTCAAACTAAGTGTTCAACAATTACAAGCATTTCTGTACATAGATAAGTAAAAAAACAATCGGCCATAATTGAAAAATAAAAGGTATAAAGTGTGCCATTGTTGAACGTGAACTTCACTAGACGATTCTCTGACATAATGTCAAATGACCTAAGGTCAAATGCATGGGGTCAAACGACATACGGTAAAACGACCTAGGGTCAAACGACATAAGGTCAAAAAATGCGACAAACGCGCAACATTTGTTTTAAAGAGACAGCACATTATTTAACGTTTAAGATGCCATGCCGCACCGATCGGCCCCCTATCTCTTCCTAACCGCAGCGCTCGGCCCAGAAACCTAACCCAAAATATGCAAAACAGAACATTTTTTAACATATTATAAGAAATATTTTAAATCATTTTGACCCTTTGTCGTGTTTTTGACCATTTGTCGTTTGAATATATGTCGTTTGACCCTAGGTCATTTACAATGTCGATTGACCCTAGTTCGTTTGATCCTATCCTTGAAGTAGAAACAAAATGTATGTAATACCGAACTTAACAAAATTATTTTAAAAAAGATATCTTTATAGCAATTCTACAATTAACACTTCTACACTCTACGCTGTACGCTGTAAAGTGTGCACAATACGTGTACTGTATGTACACTGTACAGCTACTTTTACTATACATACAATGTACAGGAAATTGTACTCTACGTACACAGTACAGGAACTTTTACTGTACCGAAACTTTTACTGCACAGGAACTTTTACTGTACAGGAACTTTTATTGTACAAGAACTTTTACTGTACAAGAACTTTTACTGTACATGAACTTTTATTGTACATGACTTTTTACCCGTACAGGATCTTTAACTGTACAGTAAAAGTTCTTTTACAGGAACTTTTACTGTACAAGAACATTTACTTTACATGATTTTTTACTGTATAGGTACTTGTACTGTACAGAAACTTGTACTGTATAGGAACTTGTACTGTACAGGAACTTTTACTGTACAGGAACTTGTACTGTACAGGAACTTGTACTGTACAGGAACTTGTACTGTACAGAACATTTACTTTACATGATTTTTTACTGTATAGGTACTTGTACTGTACAGAAACTTGTACTGTACAGGAACTTGTACTGTAACTTGTACTGTACAGGAACTTGTACTGTACAGGAACTTGTACTGTACAGAAACTTGTACTGTACAGGAACTTGTATTGTACAGGAGCTTCTACTTTACAGAAACCTGTACTGTACAGGAACTTGTACTTTACGTAAACTGTACAGGTGGAGGGATCAGGTGTTTGAGAAGTTACTTCCTCAATCCTGGCAAGATATTCAAAGAAGGTAACAGACTCATTTTATGCCTAGGGTGTCCCACAAAAAATGGCATTTAATTGAGAGATGACTTGAAGATCGTCATTGATCGTTGTAATAATTTTCGGTCTTGATTCATATATATTGACGGATGTGCGCAGAAACTTATTTAATGTTTTATGTACAAACGACCTATATTATAATTAGTATGTCCTAGTATGTTTGTTTGTTTGTCATAAAAAAACGTTTGCATTTCAAAAATTCACATATAAATGTTCTATTTTTAGAGCTTTTGTTTGACTATTACGCTTTTGAAATCATACAAACGTAAAGTAAAAGTCAAGACATGAAGCATTGGAAAAAGAACTTTTTAAGTAACCCTGAGATCTAAACCGAAAGGACTTTAAAAAGAAGTAAAAATATAATCTAAATCTAAATCTAAATCTTTAACATTTCAATACCTCAGGAAGTGCAGATGTCAATTTTAAAGAAAAATATTGTGCTTGTCAACACTTTTCAGAAGTTTCTTTCATCAAAACTATTTTGTTATCTTGCTTCCGAGGAACATAAATATTAAACTAAAACTTGTTTAAAAAAGTTATAATTGCAATACTGATTTTGACACAGATATGGACACAGACATGGACACAGACTTGGACACAGACATGGACACAGACATGGACACAGACGTGTACAAAGACATGGACACAGACATGGACACAGACATGGCACAGACATGGACACAGACATGGACACAGACACGGACACAGACATGAACACAGATATTGACACAGGCATGGACACAGACATGGACACAGACATGGACACAGAAGACAATGAACACAGACATGGACACAGACATGGACACAGACATGGACACAGACATGGACACAGAAGACAATGAACACAGACATGGACACAGACATGGACACAGAAGACAATGGACATAAACAACTCTGTAAACTCCGGTTTATTTCAAGTACCGATACCAACATTGAACCTGCTAGAGCAGGCTGTACGGTACACATACAGACAATATAAGGCATAACGGGACAGTACGCCTAATAAACAATTCCCTTTTAGTGAAATTAATGTGACAATGTATCTAACTAGGATGAACAACTTAATTTTTAATATGTTTTCTAGGATAAACTTTGAGAGAACCTTTTATGGAATGAGCATAGAACCTCTAAACGTGAGTACATAATTAAATATTAATAACAATATTAAAGCTTTAAACCCCTCCTCTCCATTTTGTTATAGCTTAAAAGAGGCTTCAACTTTTGTTTATTATAAATATCGTCACATCAACAGAGTTCGATTTTTAACAATGTAAACTGTTTGAAGGATTTAAACACAGAACAGAGATTAAAATAGAAGGGAAATAAGACTATCCCACGGTATGAATTAGTTCAGTCCCTTCCAGTCTGAATAGGAGTACAATAAAGGTTAACAAATTATACGCAGTACATCACAATAATACAGTAAGAATACTATACCCTGGACATATCCGTTAAAATATATAGCACAAATGTGTGAAGTCACCTGCAGCATGGAAATAGAAACCGATTGAGCACATTTTATACAGATTAAAAATATAAAAGTTTTGAGCTAGCTCTGTATATATTATTATTTTTAGAATATACCTGGAATGTATGTTGATCGAAACGAAGGAGTTTATAATATCAAACTAAACCTTAGTGATATAGAAATCCACGGGCTCTCTACCATTTATCTAAATGAGGTAGGGAATCTGATGTCAAAACTTATAACTATAAGTCTAAAACACTAATATTTTCATCCATTTATCTTTGCAATCTGAGGTTGTAACGTGTAGATCTTTCACCTTCCATATTATGAATTCTGCTAGATCAGACAGTCAAGGTTTACATATAACATGCTTACACGATTAGGTTACACGGATATAGGTATCCGAAAATTAGTGTTTTCAAAGAAGGGAGAACGGTTATGATAAGTCCAGTAGAGGTGGACGCGTGCCGTTAGGCTTTTTCAATTCGTTCGCTTATGGTTTGTTGAAGATCAATTTCGTTAGAATTTTTTCAGTCGTTCAGTAAAAATTGGAATCAATTCGTTCTAGAATTATCGTTCATATTCCATTTATGTTCTAACTGAACAATCGTTTAATTAAATCTTTTGTTCAAAGAGATGTGTTCGTTTAGTAAAATAGTTTGTTCAATAAAATTGTAAGCGATCGCTTTTAAAAGTTCGTTGTAAAAAATAACGTTCTATCGGTAAAGAAACGATAGTTTTTTTTCCAAAAAAATGTGTTTGAAAAAATAATTTTTAGTAAAAAAAACTCTATGTTAATAGAAAGGTTCGTTCGTTCAGTAAAAATAAACAAACATTTTTTCAAGCTTTGAAAATTATTTGTCAACAGTATGACTCATCAATAAAATAAAACTAATTCAGATAGAAAAATAAGAATATCTTATTTTATTGTATCAACTTTGTTCATGCTATGCAATCTTCAAGATACATACATTACTTAGCAATCCCAAACATCAAAAAATAATAACGTACAAAATGTTTTAGACTTTAGTTACAAGATCTGAGAGTTTAAGTGATCTCGATATGAAGATGGTTTTCAGGTTAATGTTTATTAGAATTTTAAAGAACTAGACTTTGAAGGGTTTCTTTAACCATTAAAAAAAAAACTATGCTAAGATTTTGCTGATTTTTCTGTTTCAATTGATGGATTTCCAAGGTTTTATTTACAAATCAACCCATTCCTTGGAGACATGTGAGGTCCCACAAGAAAAATGGAAACAGATCGTTTCAGCCGTTTTGGCATTTTTTTTAATTCAAACTATTACTAACAAACAGCCATCTTATTATTTAAATGAATTCAAAGAGTTACTTTATATTTTATAATCATATTAAACTAATTTTAATTGTAAATTTTGTTTAATTTAAAGTGACCTTCCATTTTTAAAGTAAATGTCTGTTTATCAACTGTACCCATAAAAGCTCTATCTGATCGAGTAGTCATCTCTTTTAAAATTTGTTATTCAAAATATTTTGTTTCTCTCACATTGCACAATTCTTCTACAGAAACAAATTGGTGAAATTATCAGAATTAACCACTTTTTAAGCTAAAGACCTATTCTGAATTTTTTTAATATGTTTGAATAAATAATCATCAAAAAATAATTTCCTTCATTTTTTGCATACAACTTAGAAACTTATACATACTTTTACATTTTCCATACATACACAGGCTGAGTCAAAGTGTATTTAGAACCTTCTTTTCGAAACGAAATAAAGGGTATTCTTGCAACACTGCAATCCAAGAAGTGCTCGCTTTCACAAACAAATTAAGCAGTATTTTGCCAATTACTCCTTTTAGTCTTGTGGAAGAAACAAGTACACTATATTTTTTAAATGTATATATCAAGGGCTACAAAAAAAAATATAAGTGAGTTGATGAGGTAAAGGCGTTGCGACACTTTAAAGTCATGACTGTCTAAAAAAATTGATGACTAAGTTTCAGAGTTGTCTAAATCTCAGTGGCAATATAATATGTTTCAAAATTTTTTGACATAAAATATGCAGATTTTTCAATTTCCCTCTGATCTATTAATATTGGAAAGAAATATTAATACAAATTATTTTGCTATTCTATACTTTTGATTTTGAGAGGAAAAAGTTTCGCAAGATCTGTAAAATATTTAATATTTAAAAATGAAAAATGCACAAAAAATGAATTAAATAATGATGTCACAAATCCCATTTTTTTACTTCCTTATATAAATCTTGTGTCAACAATTATCTACAATTTTTTAATCAAAAATAATAACGAAATTTATTCTTAACCACAATCTCTGATTTTCTAATCCCTATATCTTGGCAACCCAATGTCTTAGACCTTCAATATTTCAAACTATGACATTTATTAGATCAAATAATCTAGGTTTGAAATATCGAAGGTTTACACAATCAGATTGCAAAGATATATGAATTATAGAATTTAATTTTTGGCAAAGACTCATTTCCTTTCAGTTCTTTCTCAGTTTTTACTAGCTTAAATTACGTTTTTTTTTTTAGGTTTGAAACATTAAAAGCGAATGGTCGGTATTCAGCTGTTGGTGGAGATTTCTCTGGATGGTTTACGGTATTTCTTCGTAGTAGTCCCATATAATTTATGAATAATTAATGGTTAACGATATTACTTCGTCACACTGAATTATTTGTTTGGTCCTTGTCCAAGCACGCTCTCACTTTCGACTTCAATTTAACACACAAACGTGTTTAAACGTGCTGTCAAATGACCCTATTACCTTAGAACAGAACCGTTTCTTCCCGTAATAAGAATGTTAATAACTACCGTACGTTATGCAGTATTTTGTGTATAGTAAACACATGCTGAATAAATCAGAAATAAACTGCCCTTTTAAATTATATATAATGATGAGGAAGTCCGAGTTTGGCTGGCAGAAATTTATTTTAATTGAACATTTTCCACTTTTTCCACAATAATCTCACAAGATTCATCTGGCGCACTGACACTGTCCTGTTTTAGCTGTCTATAGTGTGCATGTATACTATCTTGTTAGATAGTTCTTTGACGTCTGCAGCTATAGCCTATAGTCCGGTACTTCGAACTAACCGGAGTTTAAAGTGTTTCAAACTAAATATTTAGAAAACAAATCTTTAAATGAAATCAACTTTTGATCAAAAAATTAAAGTGCAGTTGGTTGCAAGGTCGAAAAGCCACGCACACGTAATGCCATCGATAATTGAACTTATTCTTTTATATTGAGATTTGATCATTTGAGTGAGTAAATATATTTTTAACTTTTACGAGTTTCTACTATAATAGATCTATTGCAACTTAAACTCAAATTTTATAATCCCTATATCTCTGCAACCTGATAGTGTAAACTTATTTAAAACTTATGCTATTTGATCTAGCAGAGCTAATAATCTTTAATATCAATGTCACATGGGACATCAAGTTGAAACAATATCAGGATTAAAATTTCAAGTTTGATGGATGGTTTGGTTCAAATAAATACAAAAAGGGGATTTTTTAGATAGATTCAGACGGTGTTCAAGACTTTGATTTTGTACTTCAAGATGCTACAATATCCCCTCGTATCAAACTAGATACAACAGATCTACATAGGTAATTGTAGTTGTAGTTGTAGTTGCAGTTGTAGTTTTAGATGTAGTTGTAGTTGTAGTTGTAGTTGTAGTTGTGCTTGTACTTGTACTTGTAGTTGTAGTTGTAGTTATAGTTGTAGTTGTAGTTGTAGTTGTAGTTGTAGTTGTACTTGTACTTGTACTTGTACTTGTACTTGTACTTGTACTTGTACTTGTACTTGTACTTGTACTTTTACATGTACTTGTGATAAATAGTATGCATAGTACAGTACAACACACTCAAGTGAAGTTCAGTACTTGTATTGTGCTATACAGTATGGTATGTATTACACTGTTATGTACTGTACTGTGAAATACTATGCTGTACTTTAATGTACATATACGATATTGCATTATACTGTATACTATGCTGTGTATTGTGTAACTGTACTTATTTTCAAAATTGTGCTGTTCTGTACTGTACTGCAGGTATGGATGTGGATTGGACGGAAGTGTACTGCTCACAGATATTGAAGTTCCCTTCACATGGTCAGACATGTCAATAAACTTTGTAAACCTAGGAAAACCAAGAAAACATTGTTAAATTAAAGACACTTCGGTTAAAGGGACTTTTAGCGTAATTTGAAGTGACTATCTAGTCTTTATGCAAATATGGCAATGCAAGATTCACAACGATACTTTCAAAACCTTTGTATGATTAATAGCGTGGAGCATATTTTCCTTATTCTATGTTTATAACAGTTTAGTGGTGTATATTTTTAAGAGGGAGAGGGAAATGATTTTTAAATATCTTGATTCCGATAACTCCTATACGTAATAGTGTAATTTCGAGAAATCATATATTTTTCTTGCCGTAGAAATGCGCAGGTCACTTTTGTAGAGAAACCACAAGTTCCCTAAAAAATAATCAGTTTTCAAAATATAAATCATACTAGATCAGACAAAGCTTTTAATGGTACCATTGTGAATTGGGCATTTGCATTCTTCCATTTAGGGTCACATGAAAATATCTTCAATATTAAGCTACGTGGCCCTCTATTCCTCTCTAGTCTGTTTATTTACTATTTATGTATATTAATTTCTCTCTAATCTGTTTATTTACTGTTTATGTATATTAATTCCTCTCTAATCTGTTGATTAACTTCTCTAGTTATTTATATTAGTTCCTTTCTAGTCTGTTCATCCACTACTCGTTGGTCTGAATATTAATTTCTCTCTAGTGTGTTTATTATTTTCTCTATGTTATTTATATTAGTTCCTATCTAGTCTGTTCATTTACTACTCGTTGGTCTGAATTTTAATTCCTCTCTAGTCCGTGTATTAATTTCTCAATGGTCTGCATTATATATAACATATGCTTTTTATTGGTTGCTTATTTAGAATAATTATAGAATGTAAGTCCGCACTTTAAAATAACAGACTTACGTTAAGTAACTTACATAAAATCAAAATATCGTAAATACACATTAATTGGATTTGATGAAACAAGTATGCTTCAGTTACCTTTCAAAATATACTTTTCAGATATTTGGTATACCTGGTTTCGACAAGGTTAACCAAAAAGTATGAGACGACTATACAGATTAACACTTTTATTCATGATTTCCTACAGATGTTAATGTGTTTCTTTCTTTGCCCACTCATCAAAGAGTCCATAACTAGAACTATACTTTTAGCAGAATACTTAATTTAACCTTGTAAACTAGTTTCAGGTCGTCTTTACTATATCATTACTTGTGTGTAACCCTATATATTTAGGTAAATAGAAGGGACGGTTGAAGAAATATCAAGTTACCCTCAATTTACAGAGTTCGATGAAAATTTTATTTTATTTTGGGGTAAAGTTGTAGACCTTGTTTTTTCCCTCGCTTTCCTTTTACTAAGAGTTTGATGAATGATAGAATCCAGGTTGTTTTTCTCAAACCTTTGAAATATATTCTTTGTTTTTGTTTTTTCAAGAATCATGTTGGATAGAAGTATATTTCAATTTTACAAAACTGTTTGGACACATATTGATAAATTTATCCAAATCGGGTTTTATTGAGAAAAGAAAAATTGCTTTGAATAATTTTATTCTAATTAAGCTTCAAACTTACAATCTACAGCGGAAACCTTTAATTTTCAGAAAAGTAATCAGCTTAATCTGTAGATCCATTAAACTTAGGAATTTGTGTATTTCCAACCTCAGCCCAGGAAAAATAATTTGTTTTCTTGTATTCTTGTAAACAAAATAATGCATTTAGAAAATGTTATCTGAATTAGAAGATGAATCAATTGTAAATTCATTCGATATATTTCATTTTCATTCAATGTTCCTGCATTTAAAGATCAATCCACAACAGTGTAACTAGAAGGGGATGATTCACGTTACGTCGTCTAAAGCCTGTATGTATACCGTACAACTTGCTTTAGTCTGTAAATCTATTCAGTGAGCTTGAAATTTAAGACAGATCTTCGTCATGAAAACCGGTATTGCGGAACCTGGGTTTCGTGAATATGGTGAGACATTTTCGAAGGTTTCGTATTTTTTTATATAGTTGGTTTTGTGTAATTATTATTTTCAGTGTTTTACATTAATATCTGCAACAATTTGTAGACCCCAAATATGAAACTCAGCTTTAAGTGAATCAATAATTTCATTATTATTATTCTTAAAGTAGAAAAGTCCTTTTACCTTTTTTTTTTAAATTCAAATGTGACCCTTTTTGGTTTAGGATCCGGATATAATACTTTATTGAATATCATCGCAACATACATATTCAAATCTCAGGTAGATCCAATTCAATTTAAAAAATCCCAGAATTGCAATACATTCATTCCGACGCAATTATAAGTAAAACCAGCTCAAATACAAACTTTTAGCATGTTCAAATGATTCTTCTAAATGGGCCAGTAATTTTACTGTTTTGTGGCCAATTTTTCCTTTTTTGACCATTTTTGAATGAATTGTTATAGGTCGGTAAATCCTAAAGTTTAATGGTCAAACATTCGGGAAAAAATTAAGATTACGTTTTTTAAACCTTCTGACAATACTATTTTCGCTAAAGCTAGACTAAAAACTATCATTTAAAAGGTTTAATAAAGGGAAAATTAAAGTCTAAAAACGTTATAACGTGTAATGCCAAAATGGATATTATAAGCTTTTTACAAAGCAGAAATAAGAAGAGAAAATTTCTTTAGAGCACTTCAAACCAAAATGATAAGTGTTAAAAAAATAATAATTGTTTTGACTTCAGCATCAACTTTTGCATTCTCTGTGCGTCCTGTCATATTCATATTGCGTGGAATGTTTTTGCGTAATTTGTCTCAAAAATGTTGCATAAATTGCGCAAATATAACAAACAGTCATGACAGTTAGAAAATACATCAATATACACGAAAATTTATTGTAACGAAATTATATTAATGTCGAATTCAAACAACTGATTTCGTGCGTCACAAGATTTACATTTGACTACTTCTGCGTATAAAAACTGTTTGCGTAATTAGCTAGCAAATTTGCTTCCTTGGGAGGATGCTAGGTCAGTCGCTGAAGATAAGCGATATCCGAATCAAAAGTTTTACCTTTAGTAATCCTACCCTCAAAATAAGAATGAGTTTAAATCATTTCTTGCATTCAAAAGTTGCCAGCTTATAATTTAAAAATATTTTTTTCTGATTTCAGGAGAAGAATGTTGTTGATCTTGTGAAGGATAAAGTGAAAGAAGAACTAAACTCTCTACTCTGCTGAATTTGAACTCTCTTCTATATTTAAAACAACTTTTCATTTAAGTTAGTTTTCTGAGCCTTATAAACTAATTGATCACTATCCACTACTCTAATTTTCTAAAACCCGTATGTCTTAGCAATTTAATTTTGTAAACACTTAATTTTTGAATACTTGTTTTATTTGTTCTCCCAGAGTTCAAAGTTTGAATTATCAAAGTTATTCTACAGCATCAGGTTGAAAGTAGGATTAGAAAAATTAGATTTTAAAATTTTTATTTTCTTTCGTGTTAAATATGTCTCTAAGATTGCAGGAATTAAAATCTTTCCTCAAATAAGAACTGTTCCCCCCTGACTTTATCCAATAAAAAGTTTCCATTGATTACCAACTCAATAATGAAACTATTGAACACTTCGTAAGAAAGTTCTATTTCTATTCTTTATCCTATTCACTATAAATATATAATATGTAGATATCAAAACTATTTTTATTTATAGAAATTTATTTATAACGAATTTATTACTTTTGCACAGATATCCAATAAATATAAAAATGAATGCGAAATAATTCCCAATGTTGCAATCAACAGTTTTAGGAGTTGAACATTTATATGACCATAGGGAGTCACGAAAAAACGCATTGCAATTATGCATATTAACTTTTTAAATGTCTATGATGATCCTCACAACATTATTTGGAAACATTCTATTCGTCAAGAAATATACATTGATTAAGAACCACTATATTTGATGCCTCAAATCTTCTCTTGCAATTGCCTCAAATCTGTGGCTTAAAATCGAACAAATATAAAGTGTTAAGGCAATTAAAGAAGTTGAATGATGATAAAAAAGCAAAAATTCAGAATTGTTTTTTAATATTTACTGTCACAACACAAGTTTAAGAAAATGACCATGGCGTTACGTAAAGCTTTGGCACTAATCTAACTTCGGTTGTGGGAAGGGGAGTACTGCGGCACGTGCTCCCAGAGTACATAATTTGGCTACATCCAAGTAGGGTGTTTCTAGTTTAGCTCCATGCTTTTCATGGTATTTCCCCTTTTCGATTTTGATTTATATCAAAAATAAATAAAAATACTCCAAATAACTGCTTATTTTTAATGTTAATTTTTTAAAAAGTTTTGTTTACAAAGTCACTTGTTATTTCCCATGTTCATGTTTGAATTTAATTACGTTCTGGTCTATAATTCAACAATCTTTAAACTTACGGAGTTGACTTTTTTTACTTTTTTTAAAAAGCATATGCCAACAAAAAAGTATGAAAGAGAAAATTCGAAAATATTATGTTTGATAGAAAAATTTGTGATTGAAAGTCACAGTTCCCTGGGATAAGGACCGAAAGATAGAAAATGCTCCTCAAGGATTAGAGCTAAATCATGACCTGGAGATTCAAGAAACAATGAAAAATATATTTTTTATCCAAAGGGAAAATAGTTCCCAAAATTAAAATCCCTGCTGGGAAAACAAGAGTTTAAACAAAGATAGGAAATATCCTCAAGGATCAGAGCTAAATCATGACATGGAGATTCAAGAAACAATGAAAAATGTATGTTTTATTTAAAGGGGAATTTCCTAAAGTTAAAATCCCTACTAGGGAAACAAGAGCTTAATGCAAAGATAGAAAATTATCCTAAAGGATCAGAGCTAAATTATGACCTGGAGATTAAAGAAACAATGAAAAAAGTATTTTATCTCCAAAGGGGAAAAATTTCCCAAAGTTAAAATTCCTACAGGGAAAACAAGAGTTTAAATAAGAATAGAAAATTAACTTAAAGGATCAGAGGTTCAGAATGTGATCTTGTGGTATTTTCACAACCAAAATTAGCAAAGTAGCAAAGTAGCAACTTAAACTAGCAACTTTGATAAGATCACACCTCAAGTTATATAACCTTTATGTGATCAATTATCCTTGCTAATAGGTAACATCATACTTCGGGTTATCTCCATCATACGGATCAAACCTTTATACGATTACTTATCTTTGTAATCTGATAACATTGCACTTCGGGCTATCACCATCATACGGATCAAACCTTTATACAATTACTTATCTTTGCAACCTGACAACATTATACTTCGGGTTATCTCCATCATACTGATCAAGCCTTTATACAATTACTCGTCTATGCAACATTTAACACCCAAAGTAATAAATATGCTCTCATTAGATTAATGACATTTATTTACATATATTCATAAATGTATACATAATCATAATATGGAGATAATCTGATGACTTAATGATCAGCCATGATCCCTTTACATATTAGGTTTCTGAGCTTGATCTTTGAGCACTTTCTCAGTTAATTTACCAAGTCTTACGTGCATGACTGATATATTATTCAGTCCGTCAATCAGCTCTTTATCTCTTTCATTCCAGGTTTGATGGCTGACCCGCTCATGCATGATCCGGAGCAGATCTGCCACCTGGTTGAACAACCTGTTACTGATCTCATCTCTGCTTGAGTCAGGATGCAGTTTGTATTCTCGCTCCCAAGCCCTCTCTGTGTCCCATACATTAATACGAGGGACTACAGGGGGCTGTTGGGAGCCTGCACCCCCAGGAGTGGGGCACCGGAGGTCTGTAACCTCCTTATGAAGATCCTCCAAGTTATTTAGGACGTTTTGCAGTATCTCCAATATATCCTCCAGTACATCACCATCATCCTCGTCCTCTACTACGTCCTCAGCTACTTCTCCATCCTCTGAAGCTGTGGCAGTGACAATGGGAGCATTCCCACTGACTAGAGGAGCAAGGTCTGTTGGGTCGACTCCATCTTTATCCAGTTCTACTTCCGCAACATAAGCTGGGTTGCGTACTATAACGGGTACTTGATTCATCTTCTTCCGGGTAGCTCGTTCAAGTGGGTTCTTGCTGTATGTCGTACAAGTCCGGGAACGATAGTGGCAGACTGATGTGTATGGTTACGTGTCTACTCTTCAAAGGTTCGGGCTGTACTAACTGCTCTGGCATCCACTTGTATTCAAGGGACTGTTCACTCTTATCAAGAACAGTCTAGGATACAACAATCTCAACCTTTAAACAAAGATAGGAAATTATCCTCAAGGATGAGAGATTACTCAAGACCTGGAGATTCAAGAAACAATGAAAAATGCATTGTCTCCTAAGGGGAAATAGTTTAATAAGTTAAAACCCCTACGGGCAGAACAAGAGTTTAAAAAAGAATAGAAAATAATCTTCAAGGATTATGGGGGCGATTTCATTCCACCCTTAAGAATGAAAATGGACATGAAGAAGATTCTATCATCAATGACAACAGTAAATGATGATAGAATCAGGGTTGGATGTGAAACCAACCAAGGGTTCTCCAACGTGTATATAGTACCAAACTGTTCATTGCTCCCAATCAGAGAAATAAAGCCTAACAATGCAATCCAAGAATAAAGCCAAACAATCTAGACCCCAGTGCAGGAGGATATTTAACCCTGAGTATGTTGGAAGCATTAGTATATAACACTAACAGGCTATGCTCGCAAGGTTATTAAACCCCTTTCTTATCTTCAAGATATCAAGTTGGGAGTTAGGGGAAGATGGATGCTGGGGAAAGGAGTGAAACAACATTTATTGAGCCTGGGAAGAAAACAGGATCGTCGGCCATCTTATCCCCCAATCCTCCAAGACTTTGTCAGTTCTCACGAAGTATCTGATCAGAAGAGTAGACTGGAAATATATTTGCCCCAGGCAAATGTTGTGTGTATTTAGATCAACTTTAGTTAATTCAGCACTTATGGTTTATATCGTTATAATGTAAATACTAAATATTAGATAATTTTCCATTTTTAATGGATATAATTGATTATATCATAAATATGTTGTATCATGTGACCAGAACTCCCACCAATGGCAGTGCAGTATCATTATCATGTGACTCCGTCTGTATCACATGACCGGTATACTGCACTGCCATTGGTGGGAGTTATGGTGTACGTGGTACGGACATATAAATAATATTATCAATTATATATTTTATAAATGAAAAATTATTGAATTCAAATATTAATAGAAGCAAACCTATGTTTCTTAGACTCCTCTGGGATATAGTCATTTTCAGTAGATTTCTCGAGAGAGGAACATCAGATAGAACTCTCGAGGGTCTCGTTCAACTCCTAAAATGCTTAGGTTTCAGCCTATACCCCCTTTCATTTTTCCTTTACAGTCCCTTTAAGAATAATAAAAGATGAAAAAAATCTCAATATTAACTGTTATTAGCTGATCGTTACAGTTTTTCTCAAAAAAAAATTCTATTTCGCAATTTTCTCGTTGTGTAGTGCCAATTTTTGGTTATGGGTACACTTTTAACTTCAAGAGTTTGTTATGGTGTATCATTTTTATTATTCATAATGTTTTCAAAAATAAGCCATTTTAGAGGAAAGAATGAATTTAATTTTGGGGGAAATAAGTTTAGCAGGACTCCTTATTATTTAAATTTAAAACGTAAACATAAAGTTCTTTATATATATTTTGCATGACGTCGCTTGATTTTTGAAAATCACAATTTCAATGTACTAAATTCATAAATTAAAAACGTCATAACTGCCGGAAGACTTAAATGCTATGGCATGGAAGACCGTAAGGTTGTGGCTCATAGCTGCCGGAAGACGAAAAAGCTAATATGCGGCATGGAAGTGAAAAATGTTGTGGCTTATGGTCGCCTGTCTTTCCCCACTCGTCACGCTTCACAACCTTTAGTTTTCAACGTGACCCCCAAGACCTTATAAACCAGCAGAGACCCTTTATTTAAGAGTTTTAATTTCAAAAATAAAATTGTTTATTTTTATTTTTATTTTCTAATCTCCGATAAAATGAGGTCCTCAAAAACTAAAAATCTCTAATAGAATAAAAATCGTGGGGGTCTCCGATGCCACTTTATTTGAATGGCGATATTCAACCCTGACTCGTACTTTATTGACAAATCAAAAGGAAGATAAGAGGTTTCTCACTAAACAGTGCAGAGAAAATTATCATTTTAGTTACTGACAAATTTGCTTCTCATGCAAATAAGGAATTTTAATTTCCCACTTTTTCAAAATAAAAATTGGAAAATGAACAAATAAAGAGCGATATCAAATAAAAACCATTGTTTTTTGTCGTTTTTCTATTTGAAAACAAACTCTTATTTAGTGATTTTGTAATTCATCTTTGAAAAACTATGCCCAGCCTCCGCCCCTGTCTAAATACCTTACTCTCGGCAACTCTGTTAATTAGTGAAAACATCTATTTTTAACGAGAACCAATTTTCAGAATAATTATGGAAATTAGTATTTTTAATCTAAACTGCTGGGGCCTACCATCCAACACTCCAATTCTAAACAGGAATTTTAAATACTTTTCTTCTTTGCACAAAAAAACAAGAACTTTTTGATCTGATGTTTTTGTACAGAGACTTGAATAAAGGTCCTAAAACCCTTTTTTGTTGTCATCGATAATAATATTAAAACAGCGGATCGAAATTTCTTTATTATTATTTTTTTGTCTAATGTTATTGAACTTTGATATTTCAAACATTTCGAACTGCGATTTCTGCTAGAGCAAAGACACTGCATTAAAATGGATAGGAATAAGTTTGTGGCGATTAATCAGTTCCGTTACACTCACACCCCGCGCGCCGGTGTACATTTGAATATACATATCCAACCCATGCATTCTTACATTGTACTGTACCGCCAATTTACAATTACTAAAGCGGAAGAGGAGTGTGCACTCTACATAGTAAAACAAAGTTATTTAAACAATCCTCCTTTAGTTGTTAAAAAAGTGACTGGTTTTAAAGTTATTTAAACAATCCTCCTTTAGTTGTTAAAAAAGTGACTGGTTTTAAAGTTATTTAAACAATCCTCCTTTAGTTGTTAAAAAAGTGACTGGTTTTAAAGTTATTTAAAC
Organism: Eurytemora carolleeae; assembly: GCF_000591075.1. Classification (NCBI taxonomy): domain Eukaryota; kingdom Metazoa; phylum Arthropoda; class Copepoda; order Calanoida; family Temoridae; genus Eurytemora; species Eurytemora carolleeae. Next base: position 47,519 of record NW_019396062.1, on the reverse strand, counting down.
AATCCTCCTTTAGTTGTTGAAAAAGTGACTGGTTTTAAAGTTATTTAAACAATCCTCCTTTAGTTGTTAAAAAAGTGACTGGTTTTAAAGTTATTTAAACAATCCTCCTTTAGTTGTTAAAGAAGTGACTGGTTTTAAAGTTATTTAAACAATCCTCCTTTAGTTGTTAAAAAAGTGACTGGTTTTAAAGTTATTTAAACAATCCTCCTTTAGTTGTTAAAAAAGTGACTGGTTTTAAAGTTTTTTTCTTGCATTTTGTTGTTTTAAAAAGCAAAGCACATAAAATAGTTTCAAATTGAAAAGATTTGTTTTCCGGTCCTTCAAATATAATCCTACTAATACAGGGTCCAACGTTATTTAATAAGGTTGCTTCCACTCGATGTGCTCCAATGTACAGAACATGTCTTCTATGATTGATAGAAGAAAACCTCATATGACATCACACTTGCCTCTATAATTAGTAACGTCAAATGGAGTTTTTATCTATTTATCTTAAAGGGAGTGACCGGGTATGTAAGGTAATTGAACTGAGTATGCAGTGTTGTCAAAAACTTCTTTAGGATTCATTTGAGACATATTTCACTTTTTAAATAAAGCGTATCCACCCCCAAATCAGAAGTTTTGAACGTCGAATTTGCGCTCAAACTCAGGATTTACAGATCTTTAAAAAGTGAAATATGTCTCAAAGTAATCCTAAAGAAGTTTTCTACAACACTGCGTCCTCAGTTCAACTACCTTACATAGCCGGTCACTCCCTTTAAGAGACGACATTTTCCGTACATTGGAGTGCATCGAGAGTAAACTCACTTATTAAAGAACCTTGAGTGTCCCAGGAAACTTGACTTGAGAGACAAATTGAATTTTTCTTTAATCTTTGAAATAATTTGATACATTTATTAGTAAACCTAATTTTAGGGGTAAAATTCTTGAATTAATTATCACAAAATACCCCTCCGGTAATAATTAAAGCACAATAATGGCAGACCACATTTTGGAAACGCCTGGACAGTGGGAATTGTGATTACTGTTTTAAGAATCATACTTATAAAAGTTGTTAGACGAATGATGCCGTAAATTATTTCAAAGTGTAAAGACGACCTTCAAGTCGTCACTCAACTGTCATGTTTCTTGGGACACCAATTGTATGGTTGTTTACGGTTTATATCATCAATAATTTACGTCTAAAAAAGTTAATTTAATTGATTTAGTAAGTTCAAGGAAGAGAGAATAGCAGCAATAATAAGGTTTATTATAGCAGGTAAAATCTTCTGGTATTGTAAAACTTGAAAATAAAAAGACGACCTATAGACTCAATGCTTTATTTCAAGGGCGTACACAGGAGGAAGCGGCAACCCCCTTGCAGTGCCCCCCCCCCCTAGAATTCAGAGCTATCATACTTTTAAAATCCGAAACTGAAGATTGAAGAACATAAAAAAAATTTGTTTGTTGTTTTTTTCTGCTAGTTTTGTTTGAAGGAGATATAAAGTAGTAATTGTAAGGTAATTGGACTGTATGTGTATAACTTTAAAGTATCCAAGAAGTCAAATGTTTTGAAATTTTGTCCTCCTGGGGGGGGGGGGGAGTGGGCAAAAAAAATTTGCGCCTTCCACATAATTTGCCCTACATTTTTTTCTGTGTACGCCCTTGCCTTTTTTATTAATCCAATTAACCTGAAACACAGCATTTTAAGATCATTTTAGTAGACACTAGCTGATTTCTAATTTAAGATACTGATACAACTATTTGCTTTATAACAACATTACATCCACCTAAAATTGATTAAAAGTCGTCTGCAAATCCTACAGACAAATGCAGAGTTAGACAGGCACAGCATATGGACACTGGACAGTAAGAAAGTTAATCTGGTTCCAGAGAATCAACCATAAAGTTCAGAGAGACAACCAGTAGATAAGAAGGGAATAGGAGCAAGTATTGTGATTTCATCTGAGTGCCATACATTTCACTTTTATTCTTAAAATAAAAAATATTTAAAATTCAAAAATCTTTATCCCATTTCATTCGTTCTGGATGAAAATCTTGAAATATAACCTTAAAGGGACTGTCGGCGTAATTTCAAAAGAACCTCCATGCAAAAATGGTAATGGCCTGTTTCAGAAGAGGACCCTTGAAACATTTTTTTAAGTCAATAATTTGAAAGATATTATTGTTCAAGATCTAGAAGTGTTTAACTCTAATAAATCCTGCAGTAAAAATACAATTCACTTTTGTACAGGAACCACAATTAAAAATAATCATTTTTTTAAAATTATGAATACATAATATCAAATTCATACGTAACCAGACAATCTTTTTTAGTGTGCCGTTGTACATCGGGCATGGCCATTTTGCACGGATCGCCAATAAAATTACACTTACAGTCCCTTTAATCTATAAAGAAGAAACTTAAAACAAATGTTTTCCCCCTTTTAGAAATATTACAGGGGATAATTGTATTGATTAATGATTGGTTTGATCCATGTTACAGAGCAGTGACTACTGAATAATGTATTTAACTAAAATGTCACGAGAAAAGTCTAAATGTTACTACTTCCCTGAAATTTTTATAACTGCACGTAGGAAAATGATAAAAACACTTGAATTCAATTTTATAACTTTAATAAATCCTTTATTCATCATCATTGTTGATGGGGTTTAAAGTAATTTCAAGTGACCCTAAATGCAAAAATGGCAAAGCCCGATTCACAATAGTACCCTTATCTAGCTCTGATGATAAAAATGTCATCTTTTTTTCTTATAAAGTTCTACATACTGTACAATGAATATTTCATGTTAGCATATTTTTTACAGGATTTTCAATATTTTTGGTTGATTTTCTAACATTAATTATTAATCAATGTTTATCCAATTACAGAAGAGAAGTTCCACTTCGTTTTCTTACAAGGTAAAATAGAAATAAATAAATAATTTTAAAAGTTTAAAATGAAAATGTTTTAGAGGTTTGGTTGAAGTCAGATTACCAGAAAATGAAAGAAGCTTGGTGTAAAAATCTTCCACACTCTGTTTATTTCAAAAAAGGCATATTTTTATTATTCTTTAACATTAATATACATAAATAGTCTATAAACCAAAACATATTAAAAAAAACATATTTCGGTCAATTGATGGTTAATATATTTTCCTTTTCTGAGTTTCGGAGGATAGATAAAAATGTTTTGATTCTGTCACTTTTTAGAACATGATCTGCAGCCAGCTTTTTTTGGGGGGATATCTCCAGTCCCTAGTGTTTTAATGGCTAAGAATTTGGAAAAAGTAACGATAAAGAAATTTGATTTTTTTTCTTTATTGACAAAATTTGATAAAAGATGGTCCACAATCATGATCATAATGGAGCCGAGGGGGGGCGAGAGGGGGACGAAATCTGCTGAGGGGGGTGGGGGAGGCGAAACTCGGTTCGCCCTCCCCCCCTTAGTTGCGTCACTGCAAAGAATTTCCTGGAGTTTTTTAATTATGCTGTTTGATTTGAAAATATGTTGACAATCTAGGACTACTTGGCTCAGGGACATGTATTTTTAGTAAATATGCTCTTAGGTAAGATACAATAACAGTTTGTGATTTTTGCAAACAAAACAAAAAATATGTTTATGAAGGTGTCGTTGTGTAAAATTAACAAATTGAAACATTCAGAAAATATATAAAAAAAAAAGATTTCATAATCGTTCACAAATTTAAACTGTTTAGTTATAAATGATTAGTTAGAGAAATATCTTTCAAAGACAGAAGAAAACTTTTATCATCATTTGTTAGTTTACCTCAAATAGTTTATCAAGTATCAAGAAGGGAGGGAACGGCCGTCACGTGCCTCCAAGATTTGCTATGCAGCACTGAGCCTCCTCTATTCAGTACAAATTTTATACTAAAACTTTTACACAAAAAGGAAGGTATGAAGAAAACACATTTTTAATTTAATTTGATATGATTTGCTAAATCTTTGATTTAAGCATATCTTTTTGTCGATTATTTTATTTAGATAATTGTTTAAAACAAAAATTTTGCATTTTAAGATTTATCTTAACATAAATAATATTTCAAACAAGGTTTTTCTTAAATAAAAAATTTTAACAAATCAAATCGAATTTAGTTTATAATTTTTTTCTGTATTCTTCCTTTCCGTGTAAAAAAAAACTTTAAAGCATAGCAGAGGCTCGGTGCTGCATAGCAAATCTGGGATGCTGATGGCGACCCGGGGGTTCCCAAAACAATCTTTTTTAAAAACGTTTTCGTTTTGTCTTCTTCATTTTTAAAACGAAGTGAACTTTTTTTCCCGTCAGGACATTTGGAGGAAAATGTACGCTAGATTCTGATTCTGTATATTTATGAGAAGTTGTCTTCATTTACCATTTTATCATGTATGATTAAGGTGATGAAGAAAATGTGCAATTCTTTTTATAACCCAAATAGACCATGAATAAAATCAACCACCCCCCCTCACGAAATTTTGGTTTATTTTCATATCCCTTTTCCACGTACTGCACCTAATAACAATGATCAGTGTAGTTGATTAAGCTAAATACACACGTCAGAATCTAGCGTACATTTTCCTCCAAATGTCCTGACGGGAAAAAAAGGTTCACTTCGTTTTAAAAATGAAGAAGAAAAAACGAAAACGTTTTTAAAAACGATTGTTTTGGAAAGCAACCCTTCATTAATGATCGCTAACGACGACCTTTCTTTAACGATCACCAGCGAACTTTTAAAGAGAAAATACATTTTTTGTTTGTAAAATCTGAGGTCAGAAAACATTTAGGTTATTTGTCAGGATTCAAGACAACATGCATAACTTTATCTTACAAAAAAATGAAATTAATTGTCATGTAACTCAGACTCATTAGAGAAAATTATTTCAAAAACGATCGTTTTTAAAAAAAACTATTGTTTTCAAACTCGATTGTTTTCTAAAACGATAGTTTTTCTTTTTTGAAAGTTTAAAACGAGTGGTTCGTTTTCAAAAACGATCTTTTTCTCTAAAAATGAAGCAATCATTTTTTTTAAATAAAAAACGAAACGAAAAGCGTTCGCTTTTAGTTCGTTTTCAAAAACGATTCACAACCCTTCATACAATTCAACTGTATTTTACGTTCACTAAAAATAACAATTCAATTAAATTAAATTAAAATGGAGGTGATAAATTTAGAGCTGAATTAAGTTTGCAGTAAAATTAGTGCAGGTTTACGTGTTTTTTTCTTTTCATTTTATATATACCAATGACGTCAAGCATAATTTCTTCAAAATCGCGATGCAACCTATTATGCGTGTTAACCTATTTGGTTTCATACAAAAATATTAAGTTTCCCGGCCTTTCATGAGTACACTGTAAATGGATTTATACACCAGGTAAAACATTTTAAGATCCTCCATCTAAATACAGTAATAACCAGAAAACAATGGAATAGGAAGACGACATTACAGCAATACTTAAGTGTATTTGATGGTTTTACAAAGAAAAAGTTTTTCCAGACACTTATTAAATCACTTATATTGTGAAATGGGTCTGTTTACGTTGCACAATTGCTGTGTTTCATGGTCATTGACCTTTTTAAAGTTAAAACCTATTTCTCACAGTCGTCTAACTATTCCAGAGTTTTTTGGTTATCACTGTAGTATAAATTTGCCAATTTTTTAAAAATAAATGTAAATTTAGTTTAAAACTAAAATTTTATTGAAATTCCTTTAAAAAAATGGGTTTTATAAAATTCTAAACAAATTATTTTCTGCAAACTTTTTTCTTCTTCTTTATTATTGATAAATAATATTTACTAAGATTTAGATAAAGTAGTTAATTATTGAAATTATTAGAAGTGCAAGGCTTTATTGTAATCTAGTTTTAAACACCTAAGAAATTCTAAATTGCCATCAAATAAATTTATTGAAGAACAGAGCCAAATTCATCTTCAAATATTGTTTGCAGACAGAAAGTAAGATTAGTAGATTGTCTAGTAATGTATGGAGGAAAAGCACTACTTTTCAGATGAAGATTTTTATTCTCAAAAATGTTTGATAGAATCTCATAAAACTGTGATAAATGATAAGAATGAAACCAAGTATTTGTCTTAAGATGAACCGTTCTTAAGGGGGCTATAGGAGCTTAGCACCCCCCCTCCCTCCCCTCATCTATGGTTTTCAGGCTCCAACGGTGCCGAGGCCCACTATAAAAATTTAATTTAAAATATTTTTAGCCCCCTTTCAAGGTCAATTCCTGAGTATGCCCCTAGTTTTATTTTAAAAGGTTTGGTTTGGTGATGCCTGGGCTACAGCTGGGATTGGTACAGTGCAAACTCAGGCAATTTTCTAATAAGGCAACCTGCACCAGTAGCGCAATGCCGTAAATCCATTTTGAGAATAATTTGCGGGTTGGAAGATTCTACAGGAGTATGGGTTGCCATCCTCCTCTCAGTATAAAGTTTTCAAATTTTAAATCATATGAAGGCCTAGAAAATTTTATTAGACTGCTAATTTTAATTTGTTAACCCCATAGAGAATAGAATATATATTAGAGGGGAATTTACTAGAAAAAAGTGTAAAACGGCCATTTTGTTGTACTGTTTCCATACTGCAGGTGTACTTCGCATATTTGTGCTATATAACCTTTTGGGCCCTGGAATATCATTTTATAGAAAATCTAATATTATTGTTAAAAGAAAACCAAATTATGAAATAGGCTGGTTTCATAATTGACCAATGATCATTTCACATAGACTCTATGCCTTCCACTTTACAAACGATGATTTTCCGTTTTAACTATAAATCAAATGATGTTTTTTATTCACCTAATTCATTATAAAGTTTATTTAACAGTTTAAAAAAATCGAAATTGAAATGAATAGTCTAGGGAACATACTGTATTAATGTACTCTACTGCATATAATTTGTGAACATTTACATGATTTGTACACTTTAAGCTCCCTTTCAGGCTGAAAGGGACTGAAAAAAATCATACCGAGGGATGCTTTAAATTCCCATCTAATATATATTCTATTGTCTATGGTTAACCCCCGTATGCTGTTTATAGATAAATGAACAGCTGATTACTCTAGCTGTCACCCACTTTCATGCGGAGTATGATACAAAACAGGTTTTTAGATATTTTTATAATGTTACTCATAAAAAATGAAAAATGAAGAATAGACAGATTTTTAACAGTTAATCCAGAAAAATAATGATCAATTATGCATTTGTCAGACTAATGCTGAGATGGCGCTGAGTAAAATTAATTTATTCCAGAAACCTTTTAAATATTCTCAATCAAAAATTATGGGAATTAATTGGGGTTCTAATCAAATTGAATCTACAATATTCTTAAATGTGTTTATATTAAAAAGGTTGTATTTAATAAAAATTCTATCTATATAATAAAGCAAGACATTCGTATATATATATATATATGTTGCCTATAGACGGCCAAACGGCTGGACCGATTGGACTGAAATATTTTGTGGACGCTCATGGGTGGCCGGGGGGTGTTAAAGCCTAAAAAAATCGAAAATATTTTTATTCAAATCGGGCTCTTCAGCTAGTATAAAATAAGAAGATGGAAAGAAATTATCATTATTTGAGTATTATCGGAGACCCCACTTCATCGGAGGCCTATCTTATCGGAGATCCTCGCCTTTTCACTGGAGACCCTGAGCTTTTCATCAGAGACTCAAGGTTTTCAGTTAAATCCCCATGGATTCCTAAAAGCTTTTCATCCTAGATATTTTCGTTGGAAACACTTAAACTATTCATTAATAGGGTCTCCAACGAAATTTCGTTGAACGAACATCGCAAAAATGACGAACAAATTTCATCAAATATTTTTGCTAAGTTCGATATTTTTTTTACCTCATTTTCGCGAAAATTTTTCGTTTAATATGGAAAAAGTTTTTCGATAAAAATCAAATTTTTTGCATTTTCCAAAAGTTAAACTAGCAAATAGTCGTCTCAGGTAATGGCTGGACGAAATTTCGCAAAAAAAAAATTAGGGGGTACCTGGCAACAATCTAGAGGTCTCCGATAAATATCTGAGGTATACGATGAAATCTGGAGGTCTCCGACGAAAATCTAGAGGTCTCCGATATATAAAAGAGGTATACGACGAAATCTGAAGGTCTCCGACGAAAATCTAGAGGGCTCCGACGAAAATCTAGAGGTCTCCGACGAAAATCGAGAGGTCTCCGATGAATATCTGAGGTATACGATGAAATCTGGAGGTCTCCGACGAAAATCTAGAGGTCTCCGATATATATCAGAGGTATACGACGAAATCTGAAGGTCTCCGACGAAAATCTAGAGGGCTCCGACGAAAATCTAGAGGTCTCCGATATATATCAGAGGTATACGACGAAATCTGAAGGTCTCCGACGAAAATCTAGAGGGCTCCGACGAAAATCTAGAGGTCTCCGACGAAAATCTAGAGGTCTCCGATGAAAATCTGAGGTATACGATAAAATCTGGAGGTCTCCGACGAAAATCTAGAGGTCTCCGACGAAAATCTAGAGGTCTCCGATATATATCAGAGGTATACGACGAATTCTGAAGGTCTCCGACGAAAATCTACAGGGCTCCCTCGAAAATCTAGAGGTCTCAGACGAAAATCTAGAGGTCTCCGATGAATATCTGAGGTATCTGTTTAAATCTGGGGGTCTCTGACAAAAATCTAAGGGTCTTCAATACAAATCTTTGGTCTCAGATGAAAAACTTGTGGTCTCCAAGGGAAATCTGGGGAAATGAAATGATATGAAATGGGACTCCGACAAAACATAATTTTTGCCCAGACTTACAGTTAAACCGTAAATAAGCCATACCTCGAAAGAATTTATCATATGTTGTCTTGACAATTTTTCAATGGGCTTTATACTTTTTCATGTGAATCTCAGTATTTGTGAAAATAAACAAATAGCTATGAATATACGGGTCATTTTAAAGAGCTCCATATAATCATTTAATTAAAAACTAAATATCTGCAACACTCCATTATCAGAAAGTAAAGAATACGACATTTGATAAATTCTTCCGATGTATTGCTTATTTAGGGTTTTACTGTAGAATTAAAAAATAATCAGTTATATATATGCTCACAATAATGTGCAAAGATCAAAATAAAATGATTTTGTTTCTGAAAATTTTAGAATATCGTCAATCAAAAAAATTACTGAAAGTTTCCACTAATCAAAATCAAATGAAAATCATCTTCGTCATAATTTTTTTTTAATCATATACTTTTTGTACTATAGGAACCATTCTTGGTGGACAGAGCAGTTCAGGCCCTCGAAGCCTCAGAAATATTAAAGTATGACCTTCCCAATATTACTTTACAATATTAATAAAATATCTTTGATTAATACCAGCAACAATTCAAAGAATTCAAACTATTTGATTCATTAGAAATATAATTATATAGTGCGAACTAGAAGTCGACTTTTAGACTCAAATTAAAACTTTAGAACTGGATTGAACATGAGACATGACAACATGTGCTTTGTAACAACGTCAAATACACTTGAAAATCGCTTTAATGTGTTTTTTTCTATTTCACATTTTTTGGTTCTCACTGTAGTTCTTGTTTTGATTATTATAATCAAATAAAAACTTGATTAATTACTTGCCCTAAACTCTAATTTTCCAATCCCTATTTTTCTGCAACTTGATGCAGTATATTTGAAACTCTGCTGCCAGTATGTTTGGAATTTCAACTTCACATTTAATAGGGTTGGAAAATTTTAGTGCAAGACAAGAAATTAATTGCGTTTAGAGAAAATATGCTTAATCTCTTATTTAGGAATTGTGCTGAATTTGTTATATTGGCCGGTGATTTCAACTCCGAGCCCGGCTCGATACCTATTTCTATTCTATCTCAACATCTCACGGATTCACGAGGATTAGGGTCAGCGCAAATTAACAGTTACCTTAACTCTATTCCTACTGCAGGCGTGGGGCTTACATAGTATAAGTATTGAAAGTGGTTGACATTCTTAAAAATTAAAAACTTCACACCAATAAATGTTGACTTTAAACTACCTGCTTGAGTCCTCAGGATTAATGTCTAAGCACATAATTTTATCTTCTCAGATTTTTTATAAGTATGCCTTATTTTTACGCTTTTTCAAAGAGACTTTGCACATTTGATTTTTTTGCTAATTGCATACGAGGCTTTTAGAATATTGTTTTAAATCAAAAGGTCCTTATGACGCACATATAGATTTTCAAATACCTATTCATAAATTAAGACAGAGGTCTTTAGTGGATTTTTTTGTTTTTATTTGCGAATTTTCAAAAATAGAAAAATATAATTCTCTTTTAGATTTGCTTTGAGTAGAAAATATTTGTAAAAATACTTGAGTGATGCTTGACCTCTTTCTTAAATAAATCAAATAATTTTTATTATACTAAACTAAATTTGTTTTTTTGTTTTTTTTCTCAGGTTGCATTCACCCACTTGGTCACATCCTTCCAATTCCTTCAAGGTTAAAACTTTTTACAAAAAAAAACAATTACAATCCAATTTCGTAGACCTTTGATATTTCAAACATATAAATTCTGTTAGATAAAATAATCCGATTGTTTGAAACATCAAAAGTTTCCACCATCAGGTTTCTGGAAAGATAAAGGGATTAAAAATTATTTTTTGTTGCAAATTTCTTTTAGAATGTAAAGAAAATTCCAGTTTGGAAAAATTGCACTTCTTAATGTTTACATGCCATTTGCTATAAGCTTATTTTTGCATTATGGTCACATGGCAGTGCACTGGGAAAATATATTGAACTTAATTATTGCCACCTCCACACACTTTTCTAAATGTCACATAGAACTATTTGCTTACATGGGAGGGGGAGGGGGGTTCGTTATGAGTTTGTATTTATATCTATTAACAGTTTTTTCTACCCAAAACTTGACTTTTAACATCAATTTATTTCTTTGTTTTTGTACAAATCTATAAGTCTTAAATATTTTTGTTAACGTGAGCCCTTACTTAAAGAGACTGTCGTGAAATCACGTGACCCTTCTTATTAAGAGGGACATGTCCAATTTACTATGCACCTTAAAGATGATGTTGTCATTTTTTTATTAACTTGAAAAGAGTTTAATTTTGATAATATCTCCCAAATTGTTTCTACAATAAGATGCCCAAGTCTCTTTGGCAGAATTTTTTAAATCTTTTTGTAGGGGAGTCAGAAAAAATAGATGTCATTTAACAAACAAAAAACTTTCTTTATTTCAAGCTCTAATTACAAATTATAAATTTGAGCTAGCTTATTAATTTTTAAACTAAAAATATTCATAAAAGTCCAAGTTATTTAGCTGACCATAGACCATCACTCAAAACTTCAAAATCTATAAAGAAATGATTTCCAGTTTTAGCACCCCAGCAGTTTATCATTAAATGCATCTCCTACCTCTTCTTATTAAAAGTTTTAGTAAATTTCCAATCAAAAACTGAATTTCCAAGAAGCTTCTAATTAATTGTCTATTGTGTTGTTTTCTGACAAACTTGCAAAATTTGAGACTTGTGTTGTTAGAAATGAATTTAGATGAATTTAGACCAGATTTTGACAATTTTGGTTTTTCGATAAAGGGAAATCTGAACGACATTTTATAGAGTTTTGGTCATTAAATAAGTGCACATAAAAGGCAGACCACGTTTTGGAAACGCCAGGACAATGGGATCTTGAGAATTAACCATTTTTCTTCTCTAATCATGGTTGCGAACTTAAATGCCGCAAACTATTTCAAAGATCAAAGACGACCTTAAAACTGTTTTTCAACTGTCATGGTTTGTGGGACATCCTGTATGTACTATGTATAATCACAGTACGCCACCGATAGCTCAGAATTTTTAGTTTTCGATATTTAAGGATCCTTCAGAAGCTCCGCTTTGTTTGGATTACGTATTCTACTCCTCATCCTTATCTTTAAGAGCTGTCGAATCCAGGTCGTTTAAGTTGAAGGAATTGTTTTGGAATTTTTCTGAGGGGTGTATCATATGAATTTGATTCTCTGGAGAAAGTCAATATTTAATGTTTTTAGTTATATTTTAAGAATATCAATGACAATGTCATGCTATATAGCCTTTAAACCTTAAAATTTAATAATTGATCATTGATCTTTAGAGACATATTTTGTTAATTCCTATGATTGCCGGACTGTATTGGTGCAAATAATTGTTACTACACTGGAAACCAAAACACTGTGAAATAGGAAGACGACCTTTTAACAATATTATATGAATTAATTCCATTTTTTGTAATTATCCTGAAAATCAACTTCTTAAGTGGAAAGGATCTGAAATTCTGAACGTGTAAACTGCAGAATTGCTGTCTTTCATTTTCATTTGATTTCTTAAAATCACAATTTTAGTTTAATAGTCGTCTTCCCATCCAACAGTTTTAAGGTCTTGCACTGTACAAAGTCGATGTTTTCTTACATTTCTTTTCAAAATTAAAAACATTTGCACGATTTAAAAATTCCTAAAAATCTTCAATGTTCAAATTATTTTTGATTAATACTTTTTAAATTTTAGATAACTGTCAAACAATAATAGTCCTAATTTCAATGATAATGAGGAAACCCTGCATACACATTTTTTAGGTGCACAGACCCTTTACCATATAGAATACCAGGGATACTTAAATTAACATGAATATTTTCAAAAATCAAGAAAGTGAAATTTTATCTAATCCCATTTCAACCAAAAATATTTGAAAAGCTTTTCAAAAATATTCATCAACAAATGTATCATTTTTGTGGGCCAGGGAAACACTTTTCTTACTCAGACCATCAAGCTGTTCTTGCTCAGGTCAAAGCAAATTATTAGAAATTAATTTTATTATGCAAAAAAAGATTAAAATTCATTTATAAGCAAGGTTGATTTGTTCTTGATATTGAAATGATTGTTAAGTACAGAGTTACAAAGGATGAGACTATAATAACGACTTTAAATGCCGATAAGAAGGTTCATTTTTATGAAACTAAATGATTTGGTAAAGCAAAAAATGTTTACACCAGTAGAGAACCATGAATGTAAAGAAAAATTTTAGATAAATTTCGCATATTTGTCTCTGAAGTCATCTTGTGAATAATCTTGTACTTGTTGTTATCTTAAACCCTTGTTCAACTTGTTATATATGTAGCAAATATCTACTCCATAACAGTTTTACTCGAGACGTATCTATCCATATCTTCTCCTAGCCAAGATCAACCAGGATTAACTCTTCGTTTCTGAATGCCACAATGGCAATATCTCAACCAGGCTTAACTCTCCGGTTCCAAAGGATGCACAATCCCAAATCTCAACCAGGCTTAACTCCCTAGCCATAAAAGCCACACTGGCTATTAAAATTGCTACACAGGCAATTTCTCAACCAGGCTTAACTCCCTGGTTCTGAAGGACACACAGTCCAAATCTCAACTAGTATATTTCAACAAGGACCCAAGCTATCTTTCAATCTAAATTCTAAAGGACACACAGTTCAAATCTCAACTCGTATAATTCAACAAGTACCCAAGCTATCTTTCAATCTGAATTCTATCAGATTTCTAATTATCCAGGCAAGATCTCCACTCGTATAATTCAATGAGATAACAAGCTATCTTTCAAACTGTATTCGATTCAATGCCATATACTCAAGGCACAATCTTCACTCGTATAATTCAACGATATCACAAGCTATCCTTTCAAGCTATATTCGATTCAATTGCCAATCAGCTAGGCAAAATTTACACTCGTTTGTTTCAACGAGAACACAGACTACTTCTAATTCCGTAATCAAAGCAGAGTCTCAATCAACTAACTTTATTCAATGGCTTAGGTTACAAGGTTAACAGGAATTAATGTAATTAAATTCCTACGATGTTATTGATATCACATGATTAAGACCATAATATTACGTATTTATCGCTCAGTTAAAGTTTAAGGTAGATATCTAAAGGATTAAAGAGATATAACGCAGCTAATCTATCTCGATCCGTATTTTATAGCGTAATTTAAGTATGTCGCTTGATTTGAGCTAATCATGTTAAGTATTCGATTGAAACGCAGTTGGAATGAATAATTTCATTATGTCTAAGTTTAAAACATTAAATCATTTATGACGTACAACGTACTGCAAGTTTACAGAAGATCATGTTTACACGCTTTTTGCTACATATCTACTTTGCATTTTCCAGATTGCCTTAACTATTTTTTAGTCGTTTTGCATTTTAATATCCCAGAGGCCGAATTTAAAGAATTTGAGCCGAAATTTGGTTTCTTTCACTTACAATTGTATTGAATTTTTCAAGATTTAAGCCGGTGCTCAATTAAAACCGGTTTTTGTGGGATTTGATACGCGGCTTAAATTCATTAAATTCTGATACGGACTATTTTGATTATTTTTTGGTCGATTTTTGAAATAATCAAATTAGAATTTTTTCATATTTTCATCGGCATCAATCACCTGTTAAAATTCAGGCCAGAGGAGTTTAACCGTTTCTACGTCTGTGTTTCACAATACTTTTAAAAGGCAAAATATTTGAGTGAAGATATTAAGTTTGAAATCTTTCTCGTAAAGCAACAGTAAAGCATAATATTCCGTGTAGCTGCTACAAAAAATCTAAAAAAATTTATGTATTTGAACAATATATGCAATTGTCAAGGGCCTAAACATATAAAAATATACATTTCGATCACTAAATTTTAAATTTAATTTAGATTACTGTTGCTCCGTCAATTGACAACAACTACTCAAAGATTGAGAAAAATAAGTGTACTGAATCCAATCCACAGCCTGAATCAAACCTACAGCCTGAATCTAAACAACAGACTGAATCTAAACCACAGCCTGAATCTAAACAACAGACTGAATCCGAACAGCAACCTGAATCCAAACAACTGCTTGACTCTAAACCACAGCCTGAATCTAAACAACTGCAGACTGAATCCGAACAGCAACCTGAATCCAAACAACTGCTTGACTCTAAACAGCAGCATGAATCCAAGGAACTGTCTGAACTCAAACATTTCACAAACTCCGAACTGAATTCTGCTGTTCAGAACCTCCTGTTGACAAGTGTAACCTTTCATGAACAGGAGATTAGTAATACTAAACAAATTATGGCTGTTTCCTTTTTGTTTCTTTTATATCATCTTGTAAAACTGATCAACCAGGTAGGAATGGGCAGCTTTTACTTTTTAACTTTTTTTCGTTAACCACAAAAAAATACTTAAAAACAAAACGATTGTTTTGAAAACAATAGTTTTTGCTAGTATCGCGTTTTGGGAAAACGAAATTTTGGTATGATTTCTTGGTTCGTTAAATGTAATAATCGTTGACAATCATAGCAAATCGTTTTCATATATATTTTTTTTATGACGAAACGAAAAATTGTCATTTTTATCTTTTAAAACTGATGCTCATCCCCACTGTTAGGACTTAATCACAGTTCTTGTCCTTATCCCCGTCCTCTCTGTTACAGTCCTGTTTCCTCCCGATCATCTTAATTATAGGCAGGGGAAATGTTTTCCAACTCGTGCCCCTTTTATAATATTGACGCCAAATTAATCCAGAAGTTAGAACTAATGTGTTGTGTGAATTGCGGGATCTTATACAGACCAACAGGAAAATTTAGGTCCTCTTCGATATCCCATGAATTGGTCATACCTTGTAGAGATAAATTTAATTGAGGAATCAAGCATATGATTCTTAAATTAAATCCGACTATTTGGGAAATTGATGTTAGGTACTTTCCCAAAGACATTTTCCGAATTTGTAACTTCCCAATGGTATTTTCCCAAGTGGCAACTTCCCAAATGTGCAATTTCCCAAGCGGCAATTTCATAAGTCTGTCCTAGCCGCAACGCATGGCCCCCTAGCCTATTATAGCTGTAGCACTCGGCCCCCTAGCCCATCCTATCCGCAGCGCGCGCTCTGCCCAATTTGCAGCCTGCAGCGCCTGGGAAATTGATGCTTGGGAAGTCGCCCTTGGGAAAATGTCTTTGGAAAAGTACCTAACACCTAAACCACATAGAAGAAGAAAGTGAGTGGGTGCGGCGTAATTTATAAGAAAACATCAACTCCTGGATTTAGGTTTTTCATTAAGATCTTATTAGATCTGATCGGTTCACAGCTACCCTTTTATCATGAGCTTAGTTTGGTCGTATCTGCTCTACTTCTACTTGGTTTAGGGAAAACATTAAATACTTTGAATTATTTATATCTTCGAAAATAGAATCTTTGAATTCTTTAATCCTTATGGTGTATTATACTTTTTAATTTTCTAAAATAAAAAAATTATTATTTTTGTGTCAACCCTTAAGCGAAAGCGCAATTTCAAGAAGGAAAATGCCTTCAACAATATCCTTTAACCATTTTCCTGATCATCAAGGGTAAATATCATCCGCGTGTTTATCTCTAGAATTGTGTTCAAATTGTTGTAAAACTGAAGTTATATGTGTTGTAAAAACTGACGTTACTTATGTTACATTCGACAATCCAGAATATTCTATTTTCAAAATGGTGCAGTTTTTAACAATTCGAATTTAAACTTTTACCTTTTTCATCTAAAGCACGACACACAAGTGTTGTTGGTTAAAAATGTAAAAAAATAGTGCTTCAAAAAAGGGCAGGCGAGTTTTTAATGTCAATCCATGAAGGCACCGGTCTACGGGAAAAAATCTCAGGAAGTTACTTGAAACATTGAATAAAATAATGAATTATTATTTCTATTTCTGTTGTTGATGTTCTAGGAGGATACTATTTACCAGTTCTTGTAAGAAGATCAACTAGGATGAAAGCGTGGATTGGAAACCCAATAATATCAAATCCTAATCTTCCAAATCCCAGATTATAAAACTTTGGCAAAATCATGAACATTTGATTACTAATCACTGAATCCTTTGAACAATGCAGCTGGATTGATCAGCTCAATGTAAAAAAGTTATCAAATATTTTTTTGTTTTATTTTATCAACTTCTGTTTTTATAAGTGTAAAATTATCAAATAATCTATTTACATAAAGTATATGTTTGTTTGTTTTTACGTATTTGCGAAAATTACTCATGAACCACTTGACCGATTTGCCTCAAATTTTATCGGGGAATTCGATAGACCACGGAATGGTATATAAGTTCTAAGTTGATTGGTTTGGCTTATTTAGGAAAACTACATGAAAAGCTGGGATTCCGAGATATTTAAAAAATAAAATTAACATACTTACAATTTTTTACGTATTTACATATTTTAAATAAAGGATGTTTTCAATCTCATATTTTTATTTCAAAATAATATAAATATCATTATAAATATAATTTAAGGTTATTAAATTCCTGAAAGAAAAGATATTGAAATAAATAAATAAGTTTAACAGTGAAATCT
Source organism: Eurytemora carolleeae (assembly GCF_000591075.1). Taxonomy (NCBI): domain Eukaryota; kingdom Metazoa; phylum Arthropoda; class Copepoda; order Calanoida; family Temoridae; genus Eurytemora; species Eurytemora carolleeae. Next base: position 30,174 of record NW_019396062.1, on the reverse strand, counting down.
AAATAGTACTCTGGTAAGTGTTGAGAATGCCCGTTGGGACTAGAACAATTTTGTTGAGTAATCTTTTAGGCCTAAATTTAAATAAAGATTAATAATTGTTTGATGCGAATTAAAATTGGTTTAGTTAAGCTAAGTGTTGGTTAACATGAAAAAGAAAATTCTAAACAAACTGGAAGAACTTCTTTTTTGAAAGAATACTTTTTTACTAGAAATGAAGCATATATTTTATATATTTTTACAAAGTGGAGCAAAAATTAAAAAGAAGGTAATGGACAAAACATTTTGTAAAATGGAGCCGATGTAATACTCTATTGAATGGATTCTGCAGAACAGGAATAATTTTCGTAGAATATGGATTCGTAACAATTTCTGCAGAATGGATCTTCTATGTGGTCTAAAGAATGGATCCAGGATAGCTTCTACAGAATGGATCCAGGATAGTTTCTACGAAATGGATCCAGGATAGTTTCTACAGAATGAATCCAGGATAGTTTCTGCAGAATGGATCCTGGATAGTTTCTGCAGAATGGACCCCAAAGATGCTCTACAGAATAGATCCAGGATAGTTTCTAAAAAAGGAAAAATAAATTTGCGTCATTAATATCCAATTCGTTTCATCAAATTTGATTTAATGATATTTTATGGATTTATTCTAAGTTTATTAGAAATTCTCTTTAAAACCTATTTGATTTATTAAAACTACGTATCCAAGTTAGAATATTTGAGAAGAATATATTTGAAGTTAAGAAGTGCCAAGGGTACATGAGACAGGAAAAGTACAAAGGGTACCACTACCTAATGCTAGAGGAAGTGGAATAGTGCCACGAGTTCCTGAGACTAGAACGGAAAAGTACCAAAATAGCTTACACTAAAGATAAGAAGTGTACCTGAGACTAGAATGGAGAAGTGCCAAATGTACCTAAGACTAAAGTGGAAAAGTGCCATGGGTACCTGAGACTAGGGTTGACAAGTGCCAAGTCTACCTAAGACTAACGTGGAATAGTGCCAGAGAAACCTGAGACTAGAGTGTAGAAATGCAAGGGGTACCTCAGACTAGAGTTGATAAGTCCCAAAGGTATCTACGACAGAGGAAGTGGAGAAAATTCAGGGTTACCTAAGTTTATAGGAAGTGGAGATAGATTGGGAGACGTGGCGGGGTTACCTGATACTAGAGGACGTGGACAAGTGGAGAAGGATGGAGTGAAGTGCCGGGGTTTCCTTATACTAGAGGAAGTGGAGAAGTGCTAAGTTTACCTGAGACAAGAGGAAGTGGAGAAGGATGGAGTGAAGTGCCGGGGTTTCCTTGTACTAGAGGAAGTGGAGAAGTGCTAAGTTTACCTGAGACTAGAGGAAGTGGAGAAGGATGGAGTGAAGTGCCGGGGTTTCCTTGTACTAGAGGAAGTGGAGAAGTGCTAAGTTTACCTGAGACTGGAGGAAGTGGAGAAGGATGGAGTGAAGTGCCGGGGTTTTCTGACAGCTCTCTCAGGTTCCAGGTTAGGATCAGGGACCAAGTTCTCTCCTATGCTTGTCTCTGAGATGGTTTTGTGATTGGTTTCGAAAACATGCGCAGGTCTTAACAATTTCCAGTAAAATGAATTTAATGATTAATAAACAAATGGACATGTTGCTTTAGAATCACATCTTTGCTACAACTTTTTTTAAAGCAGCTCGATCTTCTACGTCAAATTGATCATTTTATTTGAATTTTTAAGTTGATTAATTGATTGAAAACTGGTTGTTCCTGAAGGAAGACGACGTAGTTGGAGCAGAGGGAAGAGGAGAGGAGGGAGAAGGAGAGAATGAGGTGGAAGAGGATGTGGATAAGGATGCTACTGAAGATGCTACTGAAGATGTTGTGGAGAACGTTGTAGACGAATCTACTGTTGGGTTAGTCTGTGACAGAATTAAAATTTAAAAGAAGAAAATCCATAAAAAAATGTCTTTAAATCGTTTTTTTCAGAACAATAATGTGTAAATCTTTTTTAATTTAATAATTTAACTCCCTCAGTTGTGATTGTTCTTGCTGTAACTGATAAAATCAATTAATAATGACAATTAATACAAAAATCTTATTATCCCTTTATATTGAGAGCAAATATTGTTTTAAAAATCGTTTTATTTCAAATTGATTGATTTACGAATACATTATCTAATAAACTTAAATATTAGTTGATTGATTAGGATAAAGTAATTGACGAATCTATGAATTTATCGACGAATAAATTTGTTAACTTATTTCCTATTGATTAGTTAATTAATTAATAATTGATGAAAAGGTTAATTAATTGTTTTTTAATTAATTATGTAATCGAGAAATTAGTTAATTGATTGTGAGCTAAAATAAATTGATTAATTTATTCATTAATTGATTGCCAGGGAAAGTAGGTACTCTAAGAGCAATATTACTACCAGGTTGAGGTTTCACAATCTGAACCTGAAAAAAAATAAAATCATAAGTCAGAGATCGGAATTTTTTAATAGTTGATCCTGTGAGAAACCAATTATCTTTTAAAATTTATGAGTTAGATTATTCTCAAAAAGATTCAACACTTATCTATTTATGTCTGTAGTTTATTTATTTATTTGTTTCCAATAAACAGATTAACCGATCGGGTACAAATTTCTGTAGAACCAGAAATGACCCTGCTAAGAGGCGGCAGGGCCGGTCAACATTTGAAAATGAAACCTCCTTAGATTTGTTATCTTTAAATTGGCCTATAAAAACTGGAAAATCTGTGAAGTGCAAAAAGTCTAAATATTTAGTCAAAAGGAGACTAAGTGAGCTGCATAATGAGGACTGTCATAAGTGTATTCTTTAAGTTCTATTAGAGTTTTCGATAGGTTGAAATGTCATTAGCAATTTTCGCATAAATCGAACACAACAAATTGTTACAAAAAACTGTGTTTAACACAAAAGAATTTGTTTACAAACTCTGATTTTCTAATTTCACTTTCATTTCAACCCAATGCCATAGACCTTTAATATTTCAAGCTAAAAATGCTGTTAGATCAAATAATGTAAGTTTGAAATAGCAAAGGTTTAAATCATCAGGTTGCAAAGATATAAGGATTACAAAAATCGAATTTGTGCAAAGACTAAATTCCTTTAATATTTCTTTTTGTTATCAATTTGATTTTTTTCCGTTAAAAATTAACACCTTAGTTTCAGATCCTTGTCCACTAAGATCAGATGTTTTGATTGGTGTGGGGTGGTTTGGTTTGGCATGGTCTGGGTTGAATCCAGGCTTCATGTGAGGAAAGGCCAGAGGCTGCTTGGTTTGCCTGTAGAAATTATAGTTTTTAGATTTGTTAATTAAAGAAACTGATTACTCACCCTACACTTACATTTTCTCATCCCTATATCTCTACAACCTGACGATGTAAACGTTTAGTATTTCTAATTATATCTAGCAGAACTCATAGTTTTATTGTATTAAAGGTTGCAAAGATAGGGAAAATTAAAAAATAGATTTTGTGGCGAGTATTCAGTTAGTTTGCGGAAAATATCTTTACCTCAGTAAAAACTTTTGAAATGACAGTAATTTTGAATATTTATAGAAACAAAACAAAACAAAACTAGTGTGCTGAAGTTGTTTGAAGTAATGCTAACGAACTTCAAGGGTTACCCACAAAGGATGAGACTTCAAAGACGACTGTAGAACGTTATTCAGTCTTTGTCAGATTCATAGTTTAATGCAGCTGTTTCTTTTTTAATAGCAAACTAGGCTACATTCATAAGTTCACTCTGAAAATTGCTAAATGTAATGAGTCTCCAGTTGTTCTTAAAGTCTCATCCCTTGTAGGCAACCCTGTATATAAGCCTGTATCATAAAATATGAGGATCGAGTTGAAAATTAAGTAATTATTAATAAGGCAGTGAGGAGGTCCGGGTCTGAGAAATCATGATTCTCAAATTATTCTTATTTTTATTTTATTTTTGAAAACAGTTCCTTTAAATCTTCAAATGTACCTGGTAAACCGAGGAGTTTCAACTTCTACAACATCCTGTCTGATTCCACGGAAAGAAGGGGGTCCTGTACAGTGTACATGTCAGTTTTAAAGAGCGTGTACATAACAATAGATAAACAAGAATAAAACTTCCCGACCCAGAGTCAGAGCATTCATGATTTTATAAATATAGAATATATAAATAAAACTATAAATACTCTGAAATGACATCTTTTCATTTTTTAGAAAGCAATCTATAGTTGTAATAAGCTTGTCTGTTTGTTTTTATTCATCATACTTTTTACAGCAAACCAATTCGGACCCAATTTTTTTGTGGCAACTCATATGACGAGATTTAAATCTTTGGTCTATTATACTCCAACTATTAAGTAAGTTAACTAATTGCCAAGGCCAAATTAGAGGCTAATTATCCCTATTTTCAACTTTCTATGGTGGATGAAAATCTTGTTAAAACAACCCGTATTTAAAATCTTAGACGCAATGTAATCAATTGTTCAATAAATGGGAATTATATCATTAAAAATATAACTAAGGAAGACTATCTAGGAAGCCAAGCTTTGCCTCGAGTTTTCCATTTAAAAGCCAACCAACCCAATTGTAAATTTTAAACCATGCTAAGAAAATTCCCGTAGTTCTACCGTACTTCAAAACGAACAAACCATCGCGGTAATACCAGTCTTGTTTTGTAAGTTGTAACTCAAAGTGAATAAATACTAAAGTGGAACAGACTAAGGAAACGACGACAGGTTGGGCCATAAGGTTTTATTTGGTTTGGAAATAATTTCATGAAAAGATTTCATTTGGAAAGTAAAGACTAGAAAAAAATAGACTAAAGACCCATGTAAATGTCGTCTTCAGATAGAACTTCGAAATTTTCACGATTTAAAATCAAAAATTTTTGTACGTTTTATATATATATATATATACATATTTCTAAATACTTGGGACATAAAATGTCGTCATCCAACTATGAGTTTGGTCCACTTTAGTATTTATTCACTTTGGTTGTAACTAGGGTATCAATCAAAATTTCGTTGCGCGAAATTGCGCAAAATTTCTTGAAATTGACCACAATTGCTCGGAATTAAAGGGCTCACAATTGCGCACAATTTAACTCCACTTGCGTTGAAACCCCTAGTTGTAATGTCTTATTCTTCAAACTCACAAAATAGCAGAAAATCTGCAAAAAATTTGCTGATGCTCGGAAGATAAATGGTCATCATTGTATTTGTAGAAAAACTAGAGAGTTCCATTGTAAGGTTTATCACAGAAATATATATCATATAGTATGGTACAATCAAATTAAAAGTGGGGGGGGGGAGTATTACAAAAAACCCTGATCTATGAAAAAAGTAAAGAGGTTGAATAATAGAAAGTATAATTCTACTCTATCTATTTTCTACTCTGCAACTAAAATCCACTTTATATATTAACTTCAAATCATGTTTGAATACTTATTTTCTTATAAATTTAAATATACTCTGTGATCGATTACAATCAATTTATTTTCTGCTTTTTTGATGTTATTTATTGAGGGAGGGGGATCTCAGTAAAAATCTCCTCTGGTTACTCTTATGAATAAAATTACACTCTTAATTATTTTTTACTCTATAGCTTTATGAAATTGCATTTTATGTATTTTCTGGTGAATGTATGGTTCGTATGGTATACCTTGAGGAAGGGGGATCTGAGCATAGTCGGATAGAACATTGTTGTCAAAATCATTGTCCTCAACAAAAACGAGCTGGTCCTGGTACTGGTCTTGGTCCTGGTACACGTCCTGGTCCTCACGCTTCAAGTAGGACGGCAGATCCTGGGACTTTAATGAGGACAGGCTAGTTAATTATACAGTGGGACTCATAAAACTGCAGATTAAGAAGACGACTGTAAGACAAAAGTTTTTAAATATTTCACTGAATATGAAACCGAGCAATTGTGCAGTTAATAGTGTACACAGTATTATTTCACTAATACATATTTGCTTTACAAAGTAATCTACACATTCGATTGCTTAAATGGCGTCTTCTGGTTACACTGTGTTATGAGTCTCACTGAAAAAATGAGGGAAGGGGCGGTGACAGTTTCTTTTTTTTAAGTGCAACATTCATACCAAAAAAGCAGAACAAAAATTTTTAAAACTGTTAAAGGTTCTTCTCGAAAGGGACTTTTAAAGTAAGTTTTTAATTACATTTTGCATTTTTAAAAAAAAGTGTTATTTTTATTTATCGTTTCTGGCAATTTGGATCAAAATATCTTAAAGACAACTCAACAAAGATTGTTTATCATAAAATATGAGAATTAAATTGTACCTGAGTGTAAGAGGGCGTATACTGAGGCGGAGAGGGATTATAACTACTGGCGGAGGGCAGATAACTGGTGGGGGGAGCATATGAAGGTAGTTTATCCTGGGGCGGTTTCTTGGTGCACCACTTCAGCTGGATTGGTTTCTGGAACAAATAAGAATTTTAATTTAAAGATTTATAAAAACGGTACGGACGTTGTAATCTCACGTGACCCCCAGTTAAAGAAGAACCTGATTAACAAAGGTCCTCTTTAATAGTTGTTAGCTCAATAATATGGAGGATAAAATTAAATCAAATCTAATCATTATTTCTGCAGAAAAACAATATTTATGACTTCAATATATAAAGTAATATTTTCCCCAGCAGGCGTACTCAATACTCTGGGGCTGTTTTAACTGAGCCCCCCTGTTTACCAAATTCTTAAATTAATTTATAAAGAATTTTAAAAAATAAAATAAAACTATAAAGAAAAGCAGCATGAATGGTAAGAAGGCAGAAAGTAATTCATAACGTAAACAGAGAGTAATTAATATATTTGATTTTTTAAGAAAGTAAAAGACGTTATCTTCAAAAGTGGTTAACTCTGGCATCTTCATCCGTTGTTTCTGTAACAAATTCCGCAATTGACTTTGAAAAAGAGGCCACAATTGAATGTAATCAATATTTTTTAAAAAAAAACATGCAAAACTTGTTTTTTTTATTATTATGAATCTCACTAAGGTCAGGACTAAACGTTCAGATTAAAAAATATTATTTAGAAACCTTTATATTTTAATACTTCAATACAAAAGTTGTATAAATGAATAAAAAGATCCTTTTACAATCTGTCACCAGGAGTAAAAAAATTTATCTGTTTCAATTTAAAAATGCTAATGTAGGATAATAATTCAAACAGAGATGACAGATTTTTCATAAATAGAGAAATATATTTTACAGAATATTCTAAACATATTCAAAATAAATTTAGTAATTTTCAACTGAACTATTTTTTAGAAATAAATAAGTTAGAATTTTACAAAAATTCTTTCATAATATAAATAAAAAGAAGACAACGAGGATCCCACTCTATTCTGGCTCTCACTGCATGCATTTTTAGGTAGGAAAACAATCCCTTTAAAAGAAAAAAAATTATGAAAAAAATATAGAAATGTTAAACCTGAACAGGGTGAGGATTTACAAGTTTCATGACACAGATTTCTTTAGGGATTTCTTTGCACACCTCCTTGGTAGTCAGATGAGGAACCTTAAAAAAATAATATTTTTAAACCTTTTTTTGTTTATATTTCTTTTTTAATCTCAACATGAAAAGATTGAGTTTCTTTAAGCAAATTGTGATCTGTCATTCGAAATCCATTAAATATTTCTGTTGTAAACCGGATAAGACCTAAATTTTTTTAATATAAAATAGGACCTAAGTGATTTCGTAAAAAAAAACAGAAACAATCTCTGAAGATGGGTCATTCTTCGTTTCAAAGATATAAATCTTTTCTACCCTTAATTATCCATAAAGAAATAAAAATAATAAAAGGGACTGTAAGTGTAATTTCAAGTATCCCTTCATGCAAAGATGATGTCATTTGCCAATTCACAACGGTACCCTTTGTATAATCAAGTATGAATTAGGTATCAATGTTAATCATTTTGAAAAATATTTTTTTTTCAATTGTGGTTTCTCTACAAAAGTGATTTGCGCATTTCTACTGAAGGAAAACATATTGGAATTATCTGAATGATCATATAAAGGTACAGGGTGTATAATCAAGTATGAATTAGCTATCAATGTTAATCATTTTGAAAAAAAAAAAATTTTATTGTGGTTTCTCTACAAAAGTGATTTGCGCATTTCTACTGAAGGAAAACATATTGGAATTATCTGAATGATCATATAAAGGTACAGGGTGTCCCAAAAAACATGGGAATTCAGTGACGAATTAGATATCGTCTTTTTAAATAATTCTTTGATTTAGTATAGTGATACCAATTGAGAAAGTTTTAATCGGTAAGAGTTTCGTCTGCTATGTTTACATTTTGTTTGTTTATGTTTTGACTGCATACGGTTGTACTTTGTAAAACAAGAAAAATGCAGGATACAAACAGAGAAAACTTGTCCATCTTCATTGTTCATCTTGCGGAGACATTATTAAGGGTACTGCTTTGAAACAGACATTGCATGCCTTCATTGCATGCCTTCATTGCATGTCTTCATTACATGTCTTCATGCGGTCATTTGAAATTACGCTGACACTAAAGTCTCCCTTTAAGATAAATGGTTATTATTAAATGAACGAGGGGTTCCGTTTAATTCAAAATTGAAATTGAAAGAATCACTCGAGGCTTTCCAAAGAAAGGGGGGGGGGGGTCAGATAGCGAATATTTTAGTTGGGGTGGAAATAGAGTTTGTTTTGTTTACCAGTTTGGTGATAAGTCTGCAATGTCTCTGAGGTTGAAGGGTACAATGTTCTTCAGGTTTCTGTATTGTAGAGATCATTACTTTATCCCTACAATCCTCAGGACCCTTAGATTATTTAGAATATAGAGTACTCCTTAGATTATATAGAATATGGAGTAGACCTAAGATTATAGAATATACAGTTTCCCTTAGATTATATAGAATATAAAGTAGTCCTTAAATTATAGAATATAGAGTTTTCCTTGGATATAGAATATAGGGTAGACCTAAGATTATATAGAATATGGAGTATTCATTAGATTATTTGGAATATAGAGTTTTCCTTAGATTATATAGAATATAGAGTATTTCTTAGATTTTATAGAATATAGAGTATTTCTTAGATTGTTCATGATATATACATATACATATACAAACGATTTATCTCTTCCTGCCCCCCCCTTCTCCTCTCTTCGTAATTCTTCCTGTTTACCGCCCACTGTGATAATTTAACTAATTAAAATCCCATCTGTGGTATTGGCATCATGCATCCCTCTGTATAGTAAACCTGTGGATTATAATCTACATTTTTTAACATTTTTTAAATCAATCTTTTTTGTCGTTTATTTTATTATAGTTTTAACCGCGTAACCGATGTCAGAAGTGGTTTGAAGGGGGTGAGACAGCAACAGTTCCTAACCCCCCCCCCTCCCCATTTATTTACATTTTTTATCACAATTCCCTATTTCCTTGTAAACATTAGAACCTAAACTATGTAATTTCAAGTTACTCCCATTTCAATTTAAAAGTGTCTGAATCACAATAATCACAAAAAAACTTTATTTGAGCAACAATGATAATTTTAACATTTGGAAACATTAAAAGCACATTTGGAAGTTATAGTTTTTCTACCATGCTTAAGTTGTATCCTAAAACTGCCCTAAAACTTTAAAAACTTTTGGTACTGTTTAATTTAACTATTTGTTACTATACACATCTGGATCCTTGAAATGAAGACAAAGTAGTACTCAGGTTTAAACTTTAAACTTTAAACATAATATAATTAGATTAACCAGTGGCCGAATTTAAAGAATTTGAGCGGCGGTTTAAATTTAAGCCGCGGCTTAAATATGGTAGGTTCCACTTAAAATTGTATCAAATGTTTCAAGATGTAAGCCGGCGCTTAATTTAAACCGGGTTCTGGCAGATTTAAACCGCGGCTCAAATTCTTTAAATTCCATCTCAGGATAGGATACAATTTCTGGGACCAGATTTAATAAAAAAAATCCAAAATAGGCATTTTTTATTTAAGGATAATAGCTTTATCCCTCAAGATATTAGACCTGCACGGGATATAAAAGAGGAATCAAATAAATCTGTAGGTCTGCAAAACAGCATGGAGATCAATGCTTGATCCCCATATTTTAACAACACAAAATTTATGACTTATGGTTGAACCAGCAGGATGTGGTTGAACCATCAGTAACTAGCTATTTTTACTTTTCATTTAATTTAGTTTCTGAATACATGACTCTTTTATATTTTAAATGACAAAAATAAGGAAAGTAAATTTTTCTCACAGTGTCTCGTAGAATAAAAAAAAACAATTTAATTTGGAATTGAAATAAAAATTGCAGAATTTACTTATTTCAGGACTGAAACTTCACGTATTTTTCAATGAATCCAGAATTCTTTTTAACTTTTAAAGAATAAAAAAAATTATACCTGGATCATATTACAGTTGTCTGGTGCACAAATTTTTCTTGGTTTCTTTTGACACCAAGTATTGGGTTTCAGGTCCCCACTAGGGCTGTCCACATAGGTTGTGTTACATTCAGATTCAAACCAGGTCCTAGGGGTGTTCAAAACAAATCAAAATCAAGGTTTTGTGAAAATGCATAAATATGATGTTTCTTATATGACAATAAAAAGCTATCGCTGTCCACAAAGGTAAAGTTTTTACATGGCAATTAAAACCTATGTTGTGTTTTATAGGTTCTGTTACACTTAGATGAAATCCAAGTCGTAGGGGTGTTAAAAAAAATTTAAATCATAAATTATATTTCTGAAAGTATTTAGAAAATGCAAAAAATGGGGTTTTTCAGTTATGGTACTGTTACAGCGACATTTAGATTCAAACCATGTCCTTAGAAGCTGAAAAATAAACAATATTTAATAAGTTTTAATGATAACAATTACGAAAAAATAATAGTTTTATTTCACTCTGATTCAAATTAGGTATAACAAGTTTATTAGATTAAAGATTTTAAATATTATTTTAAAAACAGAGTTTTTTACCAATATGAAATAAAAGTTGAAAATTGCGATATTAATTTGTCAACCTAATTTTTAAAGTATGATTCCTGTAAAAATAACGGTCACTAAATAACTTTAACTGAGCCCCCTTGTTTACTAAATTCTTTAATTAATTTATTAATTAATTAATTGTTTACAGAACAACATTGGTGTACAGATTCTATTCCACCGTCCTAAGTTTATCTATTTGATATTTGATACTCTTCTACCTTGAAATTTCAGGGACAATTATAAGCAGTTTTATTTACTATTTTAACAAGAGAACCTACACGCTCCAGTAAATATATTTCTGCTATTTGCAAATTTTCCAATTTTGCGAGAAGTATCATATTTAATTTAATAATCATTTATCAAGCAATGGTCCAAAACTTGTTAGATTAACAAGAAAAACGAGAAAAACTGTATTGTTAAGATTAAAATCTAATGGACTACATTTTTCAATTTATCGTAACTTAAAGTTTTTATAAATTTTTGAAAAATATTTTGGAACCAGTTGGATTTCCCTTTTTAAAGATTTAAACATTGATCTGAGAAAAAATGAGGATAATATTTTTGTTTTTTATCTAGGAAAGTGTTAAATTCTGACATTTTCAATCTGCAAGCCACTTTTACAGAAAACCACAATTGAAAATAATCAAATAAGGATATCTTCTTCATCCTTGATCAGAAAAAGGTTTGAAGGGTACCGTTGTGAATCGGACAAACCCCTCAATATTTGAAATTATGTAGACAGTCCCTTTAAAGTCTCGATTCAAAAAGGAGATTTGATTTATTATATTTTGAATTTCAAGAAATGTATTTAAAAGATTCATATTGTGAAATCAAAAACTTTTAATAAAGATCATCGAATCTTATTAGTTATTTTTTATCACATTAGTAATAAACTAATAAAAACACTATTTAAAAGATTCTTATTGTGAAATCAAAAACTTTTAATAAAAATCATCGAATCTTATTAGTTATTTTTTATCACATCAGTAATAAACTAATAAAAACACTATTTAAAAGATTCTTATTGTGAAATGAAAAACTTTTAATGAAAATCATCTAATAAAAACACTATTTCTGTAAAAGGGGGAGGACAAGAATCATATGGGGTGGGGGGGGGAAGGGTCTGAGTTGTTTCACATATTTGTTTTTCATTTATTACTGATTCTGAGATTTTTTTTCCTCCTTTTTTCTGTAGAAAAATAATTAGTCTTTTCCTTAAATTATTCTTTCTAACAAACAGATAATATTTTTATTGAATCCTTAATTTGTTGGTTGTTTGGAATGATATCACCATCCAAAGGTTGTTGATTTAATTATAGAAATTTAATTTTCAATTGACCTGCAAACTGTTTTAGCAGGAGCGCCGTACTCCGCAGGTTTAGCATAGTCGTCGCATTTCTTAAAAATAATATTAGCTTTAAACCTTTCTGCCTTTCTTTAACTTCATATTGTTAATTCAGTTATAAATCAAAAAGTAATCATCCGTATCTTTCTAACCCAGCGGATCAAGTTAAAATGTTTTGAATATGTTAGAAGATCAACCGTTTATTAATATTTTAAAATTTAAAGTTGCTGTTGTGGATTTTGAAATAAATTTCTGTAAATTTGCCAAAGAGAATAGAATATATATTAGAGGGGAATTTAGAGAATTTATCGGTATGAATTTTTTCAGTCCCTTTCAGCCTGAAAGGGAGTTCAAAGTGTACAAATCATGTAAATGTTCACAAATTATATGCAGTAGAGTACATTAATACAGTATGTTCCCTAGACTATTCATTTCAATTTCGAATTTTTTAAAGCTGTTAAATAAAGTTTATAATGAATTAGGTGAATAAAAAACATCATTTGATTTATAGTTCTATAGATCTATGCCTATATAGATCTATAGGCATAGATCTATGCATGTTAAATGATTATTGGTCAATTATCAAACCAGCCTATTTCATAATTTGGTTTTCTTTTAACATTAATTTTAGATTTTCTATAAAATGATATTCCAGGGCCCAAAAGGTTATATAACATAAATATGTGAAGAACACCTGCAGTATGGAAACAGTACAACAAAATGGCCGTTTTACACTTTTTTCCAGTAAATTCCCCTCTAATATATATTCTATTCTCTTTGAAATTAGCACTCGTTCAAAAGTTCCTAAGAATAAATGACAAACCTTAACAAGTGGTGTGTGGCACTGCTTCAATGTATAATTAAATGGCATCTCTTTAAAATCTATTTTACAAGATTTCCAAAATGTTTCTTCGCACTTCTGTTCTTGGCTCGGCAGAAATTCTGAACAAAACAGCTTGAATTATTTTTGATAATTAATTTTTCTTTACGGGAAATAACGAATGAAAACAATGTAAATTGATTCAGCTTAAAGGGACTGTTGGTAAAACTTAAAATAACCAACAGCATCAAAACATGCATACACTCTATTCACATGCGTGCTTTTTAGACCTTGTTCTGAGCCAAATATTCTTCTTCTTTTTCTAGCTAAATATTGATTATTTCTAATTCATGTTTGGCTTGAGGATTCATGCAGCAGAGAAGGAAAGGGAATCAACATAAAATGTTTTTTTAACGGGTTTCCCTTTGGAATGGAGCATGTAACATTTTACAAAAAGTATCAATTAAAATAATGAAATTCAGTCGTAAAATTCGTAGACAATTGAAAATACGTCATAGAAATCGTAGACAACTGCGACTATTAGAGTAAAATTTTGTACTTTTTTCTGCAACATTTGTTGCGAAAAGTTGTTACAAAAATCCACTTAGTGGGATCTTTATTACACCATTATCCAACACTAAACTACTAGGAAAAGGTGCTAAAAAATGAAAAACAAATACTGCGGTATATTTATTGAAACTTTAAACCAACATAAGGGTGACCAGATCTATTTAAAATGCATTTAAATATATATATACAGGGTGGCCCACAAAGAATGAGTCTTAAGTGACGACTTCCCTGAAACTTTACACTTTATTTCTGCTCCCCTTTCCAATCTTTACTAAATCATTTAAAGAAAAAAGACCCAATCTAACTTTAATATTAAAATATTTAAAGAGTTTTATAATGTTTTTATTCAAGTCTTATTCTTTTTGGATGAACCTGAATGCCTCCCTTAAATGTGGAAATAGAAAATAATGTTGGAATGCACAACATCTCATTAAACATTCAGACTACGAAAGGTACGATTGCTTTGATATAAAGTACTTTATGTATTAATTATCTCATAAAGTACTTTATGTATTAATTATCTCATAAAGTACTTTATGTATTAATTATCTATAAAGTACTTTATGTATTAATTATCTCATAAAGTACTTTATGTATTAATTATCTCATAAAGTACTTTATGTATTAATTATCTAACTGTGGTCCCTCAAAAAAGAGCTAATTCATGAATCCAAATAACAAAATGTTGAACTGTTTTTGTTATTTCAGCTGATATTCCATTTAAAGAGGGCATTCCCATTGCCAATACACTTGTATGCTGATTCCATTAGCTCCTGATCCAATCAGGGTTCTGTCATATGTGTGGTCTTTATTCTGAACCAATAAAAATTGTACGGCGGTACCATCTATCTTTCTATCTATCTCATCATCCAATTAGTGATGAATCCTTAAACAGTAAATGGAAATATTTACTTCTACTGAAACTACAGTGGTTCAAAACGGTAATACCCTTTAAACCTTTGTCTGATCAATATTATTATGCCTGCGTTATAAATTAGGAAATATAGGAATCTGCAGTTTATCTTTAAAAAGAAACCACGATTGAAAATCACCATTTTTCAAAGAAAAAAATGGATATTTCATGCATACATTAAAAAAAGGATTTTATGAATAACATTGTGAATCGGTCGTACCACTCTTTCAATTGAAGGCGCTTGAAATTAAAGTATAAAAATAACCTGTTATGTATGTGTCATGGCATTGGGTTACATTTTGATGCCAGCATTCTTTTACTTCATCATTTTCCATATGATCAACATACTTTATCTGAACATTAATTAATACATGGATATACTTTATCTAAACATTAATACATGGATATATACTTTATCTAAACATTAATACATGGATATATATTTTATCCTAATATGGATAAATGGATAAATATACTTTATCTAAATATGGATATATATGTATTATCTTAACATGGATATAATCTTTTCTAAATAAGGATTTATCTTTTATTCCTAAATACACGCCGTTATAAATGGGGAAAAATTGAAAATTCAAAAATAAATCAAATCTTGATCAAAACTTAATTTATAAAAGTGTTGCAAAAATATCTCAAATGTTTTATCATACATTTAAGCAAATTAAAAATATCTGCATATTCCACGTATTTAATATATTTTGAAAGTATAAATCAAATTATTCTATTTTTATAGCAACGTTGTTATATTAATGCAACACTCTTGAAAATTCGTTAATGTTTCATATTCTTTAATTACCGAGAACAGACCTATTTTTAATGCAAAATATAACAATGATATAAAACGTACTGCCCTATAAATAAAATATTCCAGTATAAATATAATATACTAGCCTTTAAATCAATTGTGAACATGTTCTCTTTGTGTACATCGTAAAACAAAACAAAAATAATTCGCGGATTTTCACAAAAAATTTCGTGCATTTTCAAAATTTTCAAAAATTTAATAAAGACCGAATTTCGATGGAAATTTTTATCATTCATAAACCTTCCCTGTATTCACGTGATGTCACACAAAAAATTTGGGCCCGATCGGTTCAGCCGTTTTGACGTTTATTGGATACAAACAGACAGACAGACAAACAAACAAACAAACAGACAGACAAGCCAAATTTATATATAGATACTGAGAAAATTAAAATAAGCTTATTGCTACGTTATTAAATCAGGAAAAATATATTAATGCAACGTTCTTAAAAAATCGTTAGTTTAAGACATAGATACTGTATCCTAAAATAACACACACTTTTAATATAATAATTTAGCACTGAAAAATCAAGTTTATTCTAGGTACATTACCGATTTATCGGCAGCTAGTATCAGAATATGTACAGACTATAGACAGTGAAAGTACACCGTTTGAATTATCCCCTTCTGAAGAGATTGTTGTGTTTTAAAAGCAAAAAAAGGTATGTTGATCCTGATCTGATTGGTTAGTAAAATAATAAATTAATAATTATAACAACGTTGTTAAAAAAACTAAAATAACTTATTTATGATTTTCTTGTAGTAAGAATTTAACAATCCACACATTCGTTTGAAACAAATAAAAAATAAATTCAAATAAATCTAAAAAAGCATATTGGCCTTTAGGACTGATTGAGACAACACACACTTTTTTTTAGATTAACTAGACGCAGCTCTGTTTTCAATTCATGGAAATAAAAAAAGCAAAATATAGATAGATTTCATTTTTTAAGTGATCAGATTGGGATTGACAGTAACAGCTTGCTTAATCAAAGACTAAACAGTTTCGTCAGTGTGATTTTGCTATTATTATATTCATAATATTTTGGAATTATTTATTTATTTATTTCTCAAAGAACAATAAACTCATAATAATGCACTTAATATTAATCATGTTCATTGTTTGGATTTCATTTTTTTCTTGAGTCCTTTCATTTTCCAATCCATTAATTCTGATTCTCTTCTAGATCTAGAATTGATAGTTTTTATCCGGATTTATAGAATATTCTGTCATCATTAATCTTTTTTTTTACAATATCTTTGATGAATTTGATGATATATACCCCCCCCCCTCTTGGGTTCTTCATCTCTCCCCCCCCTTTTCTCATTCTTCTCTTTTTCTCTATTGATTGATTGGCCAATATTCCATTATCCATAATTGTTTGTGGTATGAAGCCTATGAAAACAAGAAAAAAAAATTGCCAAATGTTTTTTTTACAAAGGTCGGAACTGATGTTTAGATAATCTTTTATTAAACAGTTAAATTCAACCCAGATGAGAACTTAATCCGTGAGAAACAGCTGTGCAGTCGCTTATTGTACGAAATTGTGGTTTCAGAGATGGAATTTAAAGAATTTGAGCCGCGGTTTAAATCCGCCAAAACCCGGTTTAAATTCAGCGCCGGCTGAAATCTTGAAACATTTGATACAATTTTAAGTGGAAAAAACCATATTTAAACCGCGGCTTAAATTTTAACCGCCGCTCAAATTCTTTAAATTCGGCCACAGATTAGCTAAAGTTTTTAAAAGTCGAAGCTCTTCAGACTATGGATATATCCAGAAGAATTTAACTTATTCTGTGTTTTATTAATAAATTAATAATACCAAAGATCTGAGCTTTGTGTTTTATGGCCCGCATATAAATAAGTAAAAAACTGAGTAAATACTTGTATGCATAATGATGCCACAATGTATAGTTTACTAAACTTTGTAACTATGTATTTTGTACGTAAACTGTGCAGTTCTCTGAATACTAAAACGAGGATACATGATAGAAGACAATCTTTAAGAAATGGAAAGGATGATACGGCCGCTTTTTATCAAATTTCCTGCACATAGCATAACCAGGATTTAGTTTTAGGATTTTAATTTCCTTTCTTATTACAAAGCCAGCATAAAGAAACTGCATTGTACACTCAGCCACTTTATGTAAGTACTTTAAAAGATTATGTAAAAAACTATCAATCTCAAAAGGTACATGAAGAAAAGCTCATAAATCGGAACATATTTTTTTTATGTATTATTCCTTAAAGTGATTGGTTTTTGAATATCTATAAATCTTAGATCCAATTTTTATCAATCTAAACAGGATTTAAGACTTTAAATTTTGATCTTTTAAAAATCACAAAAAAGGTTTCAATTATTAAAAATACAGATTACTAAAGGTTTATGATTAATAATATTTCAAATCAGTTCTAGCAAGTTAAGCAAAAATATTTAATAGGTGCGCAGTCAAAATTCGTGTTTTTTGGATTTCCTGATAAAAATGTCTTACCTTTGTAATACACCATGAACCATCTGGGCCCGGGACTGCATTGCTGAAATCCACAACTCCGGAGAAATCAGGATTTTCAGGGTCCTTAAAAATATAGTTTACATGATCATAGTGCTTTTTTAACATTAAGAGATTTTTGTTATTAAAATTGCTACACATGATTATACGATGTCTCAATAATATTTTAACTTTTTCTCTTCAAGTAATTTGATATTGTTTCATTTAAAAATAATATATTGGCCTTGTCAGAAAATATAGTATACAACTAAGTACATACTCATAAATTACACCTAAAATATCATAAATTATAATACACCTAAAATGCACCTAAAATATTATAAATTATAATACACCTAAATATAGAATACACCTAAAATACACCTAAAATATTATAAATTATAATACACCTAAATATAGAATACGCCTAAAATACACCTAAAATACTATAAACTGTAACACACCTAAATATAGAATACACCTAAAATTTTTAGAATATTTCAATAAAATTTTATTTTGAACTTTTCATAACTTTAAAACCCTCTTGAAGGCCAAAAAGGAAAGTTAAAAAACGGATAAAGAAACGACGGAGGATGTTCATTTACCATTTCCACTTTGATCTCTTTGATCTCTAATGAATTAATATTAATATTTGTTCAATAAGAATTCACAGCTCACATTCGCGCATTCACAACTCACATTCGCGCATTCACAACTCACATTCGCGCATTTTCGAGCAATTCATTTCTTTTATACAAACCATATGTATTAATATAAACTGCTGATAAAATAAAATTGTATAAGAATGCATAAAAATACATTCACTATATTACTAATGGATTTTTTAATCTATATCCTTTTACAGGATTAAATAAAGCAAAAAACATGGATGTTTTGATGTTTTTAAAGTACGTTCTTTACATATTTTTAAACATTATTTTTTTGCAAATTCAAATTTTTTATTTTTATTGCACTCTACAGTTATTGCCCTTTAAACGAAATATATCGTAAAGGTGCTGTAATCGCAATGCCCGATTCACAACGGTACCCTAAAATATTTGTCTCGATTACTAATATTTATTAGATTAATCAATTAAAAGAATTAAATACTTTTAAACCTAGAAAAACAACATTATCTTCCACATTATTTACCAGATAAAGGTTTCAAGGATACCGTTGTGAATCGGGCATTGCCACTTTTTCATGGAGGGTCTCTTGAGATCATGCGCTTTGATTCCTTTTAATCCACTTTTAAAATTAACTATCAGACGATTTCTAGGATTCTAGATATAAAGAAAAAGTGTCTATTATCTTAATTATTACAATAAAGATTTAAATGATATTATTGTGAATATTTACTCGTAATCAAGGAAGAAAAACTAAGAACTCCCATATCATTGTTTGCAAACAAAGTGTACTGCAGTTTCTGGGAGAAAAGTAAACAAAACAAGAATAGTCATTGCTGAATATATGAAAAAAGGTATGGAGTATTCCATGTTTGGAATTACCTGGATTGATTGATGAGGGGAGTCTGGAGAAGCAGCTGCTCTTGGATCTCCTAGAGCAGCTCCAACCAAGAGGAGGAGACAAAACACCAGATGCAGGAGCAGCACACTTAGTCCGCCCCTTCCCCTCCCACCTCGGACACGCCCTCCTCCACCACCCAGTAGAGACCTCATTGCCAAAAAACCGGTCTAAAAAATAATTTTTTTGTAGCAGTCGTCTTTTATTAAAACCAATAACAAAATTCTTATCGTTGTGTTCGATCTATCGCAAATGAATGATAGAAAATACTAAAAGTTTTAATCACAGAAAAACTAGTTTTATAATTCAAGATCCATCCACGTTAAAATTATGTGTTGTTGTCTTTTATTTACAATATTTGAAGAAATTCTATTATTGTGTTCATTCCTTAAAAAATAACAAATTTGAAAAATTTAAGATAAGCGGTTTAATATATAATGAGAATAAATTTTTCCGCATGTGAGAACATGTGGAAAGGTGAAAATGGAAGGTTTATTTGGTGATACATGTGTCATCTTAAATTAAGGTAAAGGAATTGAGTCTTTGCCACAAACTCTGATTTTATAGTCCCTATATCTTTGGAACCCAATGTCGTAAACCTTTGATATTTCAAACTTATATTATTTGATCTAACAGAATTCATAGTTTTGAATACCTAAGGTCTACGACATTGGAATACAAAGATATAGGGTTTAGAAAAGCAGACATTGTGGTAAAGACTCAATTCCTTTCACGTAATTTTCAATCATAACTCTTCTTATTTAAGAGCTATTGTAAAGAACAAAACTGTTTTGAATTTTTTGTTTTTCTATCTCTAAAAGTTATGAATTTTGTTGATTTCCTTTATTGTTTCATTGCATAAGTCCTCAACTAACTTTTAGAAAACTTACAGTTCTTTATCAATTTTCAGATTTAAAAACACACACTGGGATAATTAAAAGTTCCGACAGGGGCAATTCATTAAGTGGAGAGGGTCACTCTAGATTACGTTGGCAGTTCCTTTAACTATTTTGGTGTGCAATCATTAGTGAAATTATAGTATGTGATTTTTAAACATTCCCCGCCCCTCACAATTACTAGCCTTGCTTATTAAACCATTATTATAATAAATGATTTTATGTTTCATAATAGCTTAAATGGCAATCATATCTTAACATCGTAATTGAAACGCCTGATTAAAAACTATAAAATGTTTCGTAATAAATTTTTCAAATAACAAATGTTAGTTTTCGTCCTCTCTTGTATTGATTTTGTTGAAGATTACGTGGATGTACTTTGATCTGAATCAAACGTCTACTGTCGGAAGGCGCTAAGCAGCATTGACGGAACTCGAAACTTTTAACTTGAATGATTTAAGTTTAATAAATGGGAAATCCACCAACACCTGAATAAGAAATGAAATGATTTAACGAAAGGGGTAGCTTTGTCTGATTATTTATCCACAAGTGGAAGGTAAACCGCCTGAGCGAGTATATGAACAAATTTAAAGTAAAAAAGTTTCGCCCTTTGGTTAATTCGAACTGCTAATTATTTGACGATTTTGCAACTCTCCATATCTATATTATAAATGATGTTTGTCATGTTTTTAAACTGGCTTCAATTCTGTCATTAGCTCTATAATTATGTTATTATTATTAACCTAATAAGAGAGAAAATATTGTTTTAATGATAATTATATTGATGATAACAGTAATAATTATAGGGCAAGGTTAAGTTAAGGATTAAAACAAATTATAAACATGAATGAACTTATGCACTGCAATTGTTTGCTATTCTCATACTGTAATTTTTGCATCATTTTTCCTCTGCAATTTGATCTTATAATCTTTATTTTTTTAAATTGTTAGTTGTTTGCTAAATCAAATAGTTTCAGTTTTAAAGAGATTAGAATATGGTATTTGTACTTTGTAGGGGGCAAAAAAAATCTTAACCTCCTTAAATATTTTATTAAAAAATGATTAACTTTTTTAAAAATCATTCATCATTATTTTTACATAATTCTTTTTGGACAACAGACACCGACATAAACGAAATACTTTAAAACAAACACACAGAAAGTCGTAATTAATTGAATATTTTTGATTGACAAATGACTTGACGTAAATTATCTCTGTAAAATGGACACAATAATGATTGCTAAGGAAATAAACTGTATAATTAAATATATAAAAATATAATTAAACCTGAAATTAAAGATAATTTTCTGAGAACTAGAATTTTTTTAGATAATTTATTATTAAATTCAATAATTTGGCGGGAAAATAATTTTCAAATATTCCTGGGTAGCAAATATTTAATCTGCACTGCAAACATTGTGGCAAAATATCTGGTATCAAATATTTGATCAATAATACAGAGTGGCCAAAAATATCTGGTATCAAATATTTAAACAATAATACAGAGTGGCCAGCAATATCTAGTGCCTAGTCACCGATAAGAGTACCCCTAGGAAATATTCTTGTGTAAAAATTATTTGACCAAAATACAGGGTGGCCAAAACATCCGTATATAATACAGGGTGGCCAAAACATCCGTATATAATACAGGGTGGCCAAAACATCCGTATATAATACAGGATGGCCAAAACATCCTTATATAATAAAGGGTGGCCAAAACATCCGTATATAATACAGGGTGTCCAAAACATCCATATATAAAACAGGGTGGCCAAAATATCCATATACAATACAGGGTGTCCAAAACATCCGTATATAATATAGGGTGTCCAAAATATATATATGCATATCGGATATTCGATCGCAAATAATTGCTTGGATATTGGATCACTAATACAGAATTTAAAGATCTGGGGAAACATTGCACTATCTTCATGTTCATACGTCAAAATAATGTTTGTGCTTTTTAATAGATTTTCGGCTGGAAAAAAAATATTCATATTCCGATTTTAGTAAACTTTTAATATCATTAAATCTAAGTCAACAGTCATAATTTTTCAACTTTTTTCCCGCAAAAATATATTTTGATATTTTAAGTATAAAAATAATCTTTTTTATACTTTGAAATCTCCATTGACGTCAGAATTCGAGTGCTTGTATATTTAAAATATTTTAGATCAGAAAAAAACTTTTCAAAATCCCTTTAAAGGTTATACGTAAAGGTACAAACGATGGTTTAGTTCCGACCATTTGTAAATTAAATAAAAAACAACACCGTGTATGTAAAGAATTAAAGTAATATATAAAATTAAAATTTGATGAATGATTTTAAATTAGCTTAGAGAATTCACACGAGATTATACAAGGCTTTTTCAGGGGCGTATACAGGGGGGGGCAAGAGGGAATACGCCACCTTAATGGTGGCGTAGCCCCCTCCCCCCTCCCTGGCTAGAAAGCTTATTTCCACATCTTAACTATAAAACATCTTTAAGAAATACATTCAAATACTTAATTTAATTATAGTTATACGTTAGAATTGAAGAATTTATTTCAGATAATTCCGCATTTTTTAAAGAATAAACAAAAACAATAAACTCAAAATAGCTGGAATGTACATTGTACGAAGTCCAAGTTATAAAAACAGAAAAAAATCTATTTAGACTAATTATCCAGCTCCCTTCCAATAGTTTTGGCAAGCCTGGCTTCCTATAGACTTGTATAATATCGAGTTTAAATATAAATAAAACAGTTTTTGGAATTCAAACCAATAGACGCGGTAAAAACTTTAATTTATGGTCTTACTCTCTTTCCAGTGCGTCAATGCGTGATGAATTTAAAGATAAAATTAGCTTATAAAAAATCTAAATTATTAAATTTGTGTTTTTTGTCAGTTTGTTGGTTTGTTTGGGAGACCTCATAGGACCCAGTGAGTGTGTATGTTTGATATTTAAAAACCCACAAAATTAGTATATAAAACAGAATAAAAGGAAAATCCAAAATTGTTATTTGTTTAAAATGAAGGAAAAAAATTAAATAGTTAAAGGCGAAGAATGATTTAAAAGAATTACACGAAAAAGAGGCGCGATGCGCCCTAAATAGGTCCAATAAACAACACGACGATTTACGAATGTTTCAAATCTACAAACAATTATCCCCACATAAAAGTAGAATTCAATCTTCACCCCCAGACCCCCAAAGCAATCCTACTGATAATGTTCTCAAGAATGACCATTTTTTACAAAGAACCAAATCTTTTTGGAATAAAAATCTAAATATCTATTTTCTAGTATTTCATAGTTTCTTTCTTAAACAAATTAAAATTAAAATTTCATAATATATTTTTTATTCAACAAAAATCATTATGTAACTCTCAAGTTGCATTATTATGAATAAATTTGTGGAAATTGTAAATAAGTATGTATTATAACAATGTTGTGATTTAAAAAGTTAAAAGATATAAATTTAAGTCAAAAGAATTGAACATTTTTAAATAAAATGATTGATTAAAAACTTAAGTGTTAAACTTTAAATTAAGTGAATTTTAAATTGTTAATTTGATCGATTAATAATAAAACATTATTTATCAATTATAAAGTTTAAGAAAATGCCTTCCACATTAAAAACATTGAAAATATCAGTTTTTTCGTTGTTAATGATGAAAGATCGTGAGAAAATCAACACTTCCTCCCTCCCCCCCTCCCCCCACCCTTAACCCCCCGAACTTCCAATAAAAATTGACATCCAAGATCCCAAACTGTGCTCTTTAAACATAAATTCATTGAAAGAGGCATCATGTATTTATAGTCTTTCAATTTCTCCTTTTTTCTTGCCTGTCTGTATACGTACACTGTACATAAACCCACTGTGCAGTCAATATCAAAATCCAAGTGAACGTTGGACTAATCGCTGGCTAATTATTTATTTTTATTCCAAATATATCATTGCATTCGTAATTTATCATTTTTCTCTGTCCGTAAAATATTAGAAAAAGATGATTGATATCTGCCTCCCTTGACGAAGTAACTGTTCGACTTATTATATATATAAATATGAATTTTGTCCACTTGAAAGGGGGGGGGGATAACTACTCTCACCCTCTCTTTACAATATACAGTCATCGTGGTTTAACGAAGGGTGTTATTTTTGATTAAAATATAAAATATTTTATATAAAGAGCCTCCCTGAAGAGCCTCCCAGTGAGTTCTGGTTAACGTTTGATGATATTTTAATATTTTAACCACATCGTTTTCCTCAATCAGGCTTCTGCACTTTTTCTAGGTTGAAAAACAGTTTTCCTGAATCTTTTTCTGAGGTTGGACGTTTTGAATTGTTAATCTGCTTGAAAAGCACTAATCTGGAGTTTTTTTGGGCCGCTGGATTAAGTTGAATTCGTTAAAAATTTCAACCGAACATAGGCCAGAAATATAAACTATCGCGTAATTATAGAAGAGAGGTCCAACATGATTTGGCTGTTTTTTTACTGATTACGTTCTCAATCGCTCATAATCAAGTGTAGTTTTTATTTTGAATATTCTGTTCAGTCATTGTAAAGATTCTCATTCAAAAGTTTTGATCTCAATTCTTTCTCAAATATGGCAACATTTCTGTGTTGTAATTCATTTACTGAGAGAGGAAGGGAAGTATAAAAATATCAAATTTTAAAACTATAAATTATTGACTCTATTAATTTATACAAATCCGTATTTTGACTAGTTTTTCAATTTAAAATAGTTTGTAAACAGTACTTAAAATATCGAAACATGTATTTATTTAATTTTGATGTTGTTCATTTCATGGATGGGTTTTTAGGCTTGTATATTTATTTATATATATGTTCGCTAAAGCTGGCCAAACGACCAAATTGCTGATTTTTTTGTGAGAACCCATTGTCATAATATATATACATTTGTTAGGTGTTTTTAACGCCTGAGCAAATCTGGGTACTCCAGCCATGAACGTAGAAATTGTATTTATGTAGTATGTCTATAACTATAGTAGGTTTATCCACAAAGGATGCGACATTCAAGACGACCTAAATCTCTGTATGTGTAAAGTCTGAAAGTTGATCCTCCGATTAAAAGTACTCTTTAAATAATGCTGCAACGAAAAAATAGAATTCTTACACTTTGTTGGAAGCCCTGTATAATGAGTGTGCGTGCGCCCCCCCCCCCCCCCCCCCCCCCC